>NC_064256.1:1500000-1680000 GCF_003254725.2 Canis lupus dingo
CTACGTTTAATTGGTGTTCCCGAGGGTGCCGAAAGGGACAGAGGGCCAGAATATGTATTTGACAAATTCTAGCTGAACATTTCCTAATCTGGGAAGGGAAACAGGCATTCAGATCCAGGAAATAGAGAGATCCCCCTAAAATCAATAAAAACCGTTCAACACCTCGACATTTAATAGTGAGCTTGCAAATTCCAAAGATAAAGAGAAGATCCTTAAAGCAGAAAGAGACAAGATATCCCTGACTTTTATGGGGGGAGTGTTAGGGTAACAGCAGACCTCTCCACAGGGACCTGGAGGCCAGAAAGGGCTGGCAGGATATATTCAGGGTCCTAAATGAGAAGAACATGCAACCAAGAATACTTTATCCAGCAAGGCTCTCATTCCAATGGAAGAGAGATAAAGAGCTTCCAAGACAGGCAGCAACTAAAGAATATGTGACCTCAAACCAGCTCTGAAGAATTTTAAGGGGACTCTTAAAATTCCCCTTTAAGAGAAGTTCAGTGGATCATTCCACAAAAACAAGGACTGAATAGATTCATGATGACACTAAACTCATATCTCTCAAGTAACTCTGAATGTGATGAACGGGCTTAATGACCCCATCAAAGGCGCAGGGTTTCAGACTGGATAAAAAGCAAGACCCATCTATTTGCTGTCTACAAGAGACTCATTTTAGACAGAAGGACACCTACAGCCTGAAAATAAAGGTTGGGAACCATTTACCATTCAAATGGCCCTCAAAAGAAAGCAGGGGTAGCCATCCTTATATCAGATAAACTAAAATTTACCCCAAGACTGTAGTGAGAGATGAAGAGGGACACTATATCATACTTAAAGGATCTATTCAACAAGAGGACTTAACAATCCTCAATATATGTGCCCCCAATGTGGGAGCTGCCAAATATAAATCAATTATTAACCAAAGTGAAGAATACTTAGATAATAATACACTTATACTGGTGACTTCAATCTAGCTCTTTCTATACTCGATGGGTCTCTAAGCACAACATCTCCAAGAAACGCGAGAGCTTTAATGATACACTGGACCAGATGGTTTTCACAGATATCTACAGAACTTTACATCCAAACTCAACTGAATACACATTCTTCTTAAGTGCACATGGAACTTTCTCCAGAATGACCACATATTGGGTCACAACGGTCTGACTGTAACAAAGATTGGGATCGTCCCTGCATATTTCAGACCGAATGCCTTGAATTACAACCAATCACAAAAAAGTTTGGAAGGACCTCAAACACGTGGAGGTTAAGGGCACTCCTGCTAAAAGATGAAAGGGTCAACCAGGAATTAGGAGAATTAAAAACATTCATGGAAACTATGAGAATGATGTACAACCGTTCAAATCCTTGGGGCAGCAAAGCAGTCCTAAGGGGATACATCGCAATACAAGCATCCATTCAAACTGGAGAACTCAACAACAAAAGCTAACCTTACATCAAGGAACTAGAGAAAAACAGAAATGATCTACACCCAAGACAAGAAGGAGTTATAAAGATTCGAGCGCTCCCCTCCAGACCGGAACTGTGGAACGTCCACCGAACCCGGGTTGGTTCTTTGAAAGACTTACCCCGCTAGCTCAACCCTTCGCCCGCTTCTTCCCCGCCGCCCGCGCCGCCTCCCCTTCCTCACCTCTCTGACTGCGCCCGGACCTCCCTTCCCCACCCCAGGCAATACAAACGATTTTTCCACACATATTATGCACCGCTCTCCTCCACTCAATAGGCCCTCTCGCCGAACTGGCACTCTCCTGGAACGCCACCCCCTCCCCCCCTGGCCCCGGCCGCCCTCGACACCCTTCCCAGTTCATTCCCACCGGCGGCACTTGAGCAGTATAACCAAATAAAATCTTTTAAAAAAATTAAAGACATCAAGCAAAACCTTATTACAGACATAATATTTTTAAAGTATTAATCAGAGTTGAATAATGCAATGAGATTAGAAACAGGCTTGATGCAATAAAGAACAGATGAGAAGAACAGAGGAATGAATTAGTGATATGGAAGACAAATTATGGAAAATATTTAAAGCTGAACAAAAGAGAGGAATAATTATGGAATATGAGATAGACTTAGGGAAATCAAAACTCCATCAAATATAATAGCATTCTATTACAGGACTCCCAGAAGAAAGACAGAAAAGAGGAAAGAAATTTTTATTGAAGAAATAATAGCAGATAATTTGTCTAATCTGGGAAAGGAAATAGACATTGTGATACACGAGGTATAGGGACATAGATATGGCCAACAAGCACATGAGAAAATGCTCCGCATCGCTTGCCATCATGGAAATACAAATCAACCCACAATGAGATACCCTCAAACCAGGAGAATGGGAAATTAACAAGGCAGGAAACAACAATGTTGGAGAGGATGGTGGAGAAAAGGGAACCCTCCTGCACTGTTTGGTGGGAATGAGAACTGGTGCAGCCACTCTGGAAAACTGTGTGGAGGTTCCTCAAAGAGTTAAAAAAATAGATCTGCCCTACAACCCAAATTGCACTGCTGGGGATTTACCCCAACGATACAGATGCAGAGAAATGCCAGAAACCTGTACCCCAATGTTTATAGCAGCAATGTCCACAATAGCCAAACTGTGGAAGGAGCCTCAGTGTCCACCAAAAGATGAATGGATAAAGATGTGGTATATGTATACAATGAAATATTACTCAGCCATTAGAAACGACAAATACCCACCATTTGCTTCGACATGGATGGAACTGGAGGTATTATGCTGAGTGAAATAAGTCAGAGAAGGACAAACATTATATGGTCTCATTCATTTGGGAATATAAAGAATAGTGAAAGGGAATAAGAGGAAAGGAGAAAGAATGAGTCTGAAATATCAGAAAGGGAGACAGAACATGAGAGACACCTGACTCTGGGAAACGAACAAGGGGTGGTAGTAAGGGAGGTGGGCAGGGGGTGGTCTGAACTGGGTGATTTTCACTGAGGTGGGCACTTGATGGGATGAGCACTGGGTGTTATGATATATGTTGGCAAATTGAACTCCAATAAAAAATTTAAAATTAAGAATAAAACAGAAAAAAGAGAACTCCCTAAATTCAACAAGAGCAGACCAACACCAAATATATTTAATTAGATTGGCAAAATATATTGATAAAGAAAAAAATCTTAAAAGCAGAAAGAAAAAATATAAGGGAAAACCTATAGGGCTAGCTATACATTCCTCAACAGAAAATTGGCAAGCCAGAATGAGTGGCATAATATACTCAAAGTGCTGAAAGGGCAAAATCTGCTGCAGCCAAGAATATTCCAACCAGCAAACTAACATTCAGGATAGAAGGAGAGATAAAGAGGTTCCCAGAGAAACAAACACTTAAAGGAGTCCATGACCACTAAGCCAGCTTTTCAAGAAATATTAAAGGTACTCTTTATTACAAAGGAAAGAACAAAGGTCAAAAAGCCAAGAAGGGAACTGAGAAAATTTCCAGAAACGATGACAAAACATGTAATAAATGGAACGAAATTCATATCTATCAATAATTACTTTGATTGTAAATGGGCTAAATGCTACAATAAAAAAATGCAGCCTATCAGAATGGATAAAAAGAAGACTCATATATACATTCTCTAAAAGAGACTCATTTTATATCTAAAGACACCTGCAAAATGAATGTGAGCATTGGAGAAACATATATCATAAAAATGGACGTCAAAGAAAGCCAGAGTACTTCTATCACACAAAACTAGATATTTAAAAGAGACATTAAGAGTAGGCAAAGAAAGGCATTATATAATCATAAAGGGAATACTCCATAAAATCTAAATATTAATGCGCCCAATATGAGAGCACCCAAAAATATATAATGATAACTAATAAACATAAAGGAACTAATTGATAATAATAAAATAATAGGATACTTTTAACACCTCACTTATATTAATGGACAAATCATATAATATAAAATAAACAAGGAAATAAATGTATTGCATGTCACACTGAACCAGGTGTGTACTCAACAGATATGTTTAGAGGATTATATCCTAAACCAGTAGAATAAACATTCATTTCAAGGGCACATGGCATATTCTCCAGAATACATTACATATTAAGTCACAAAACAGGCTGAAAAAAATACAAAAATATTAAAATCATACAATGCATCTTTTCTGACCATGACGCTATGACTTGAAGTGAACTAGAAGGAAACAAAATTTGGAAAGACCCAAATATATGGAGGTTAAAGATCATCCAACTAAACAATGAATGATTTAACCAGAAAAAAATCAAAGAAGAAATAAAAAAAATACATGGATCCAAATGAAAAGGAAAGCATAATAGCCCCAAACCTTTGGGATGAAGCCAAAGCAGTTCCTAATAGAGAAATATATGGCAGTACAGGCCTACCTCAAGAAGTAAAAAAAAAAAATAATAATAATAAACAACCTAACTTTACACATAAATGAGTTAGAGAAAGAGCAAAAAAAACAATGCTTACTCTCAGCAGAAGGAAGGAAATAATGAATATTAGAACAGAAATAAATGATATAGAAAATTAAAAGAAAACCACAATGGAACAGATCAATGAAATCATGAGCTGGATCTTTGAAACTGTTAAAAAAAGAATAAAGATCTAGTCAGATTGATGAAAAGCCAAGAGAGAGGAAGAAAGAGGTAAAGGACTCAACTAATTAAACATCACAAACAAGAAAGAAGAAGTAACAATCACCATGATAGAAATGCAAACAATCGTAAGACAATATTATAAAGCTCTATATGCCAACAAACTTGATAATATGGAAGAAACGGACAAATATCTAGATAGATATAACTACCAAAACTGAGGCAGGAAAAACTAAACATGAACATACTAATAACATACAAACAAGGAGATTTTTAAAAAATATTTATTATTTATTTATTTATTTATTTATTTATTATTTATTTATGAGCGATGCACAGAGAAGAGAGATAGAGAGAGAGAGAGAGGCAGAGACACAGGCAGAGGGAGAAGAAGGCTCCTTGCAGGAAGCCTGATATGGGGCTTGATCCCAGGACACCAGGATAACGCCCTGAACCAATGTCAAGCGCTAAACCGCTGAGCCACCCAGGGATCCCTGACAAGCAAGGAAATTGAGTGAGTAATAAAAAAATAAAAATTAAAAAAAAGCTACAAACAAACAAAATCCAGGGCCAGATGTCTTCACAGACTAATTATACCAACCATTTAAGTCATATGTATTCTTATCAAACTATTCTAAAAAGTAAAAAAGTAAGGAAAACTTCTAAATTTATTATATGAGACCAACATTACTCCGATACCAAAACCAAACAAAAATTCCACTAACCATGAGAACTACAGGCCAATATCACTGACAAACATGAATACAAACATTCACAATACAATACTAGCAAAATGAATCCAACAGTACATTGAAAAACTATTCACCATAATCAATGTATTCCAGGGAATACATTGCAACTTTCAATATTTTCAAATCAATGAATGTAATAAGCCATTTTAATAAATGAACGGATAAGAACCATATGATCACTTATCAATAAATGCAGAAAAAAAACATTTGTTAAAGTAGAATATCCACTCATGGAAAAAACCCTCAACAAAGTAGGTTTTCAGGGAACATACCTCAACATAATAAAGACCATCTATGAAAAACAATGCAAACAAAACAAAAACAATATCGTTCTCAAGAGAACTTTTCATCTATGATCAGGGAGTAGACAGTTATGTACAATCTCAACACTGTTACGTAACATTTTGTTGTAAGATTTAACCACAAGTAATAGACAAATAAGGGAATAAAAAACATAGAAATCAGCAATAAGTAGTCAAACTTGCACTATTTGCAGATGATATTATATGCTGTACAGAAAACTCAAAAGATTTGGGATGCCTGGGTATCAGTGGTTGAGTACCTGTCTTCGGCCCAGGACATGATTCTGGAGTCCCAGGAACAAGTCCCACATCGGGCTCCCTGCATGGAGCCTGCTTCTCTCTCTGCCTATATATCTGCCTCTCTCTGTGTATTTCATGAATAAAAAAATAAATTCTTAAAAATAAGAAAACCCAAAATACTCCAACAAAAAACACTGAAAATAATACATAATTTCAATAAAGTCACAAGATATAAAACCAAAGTGCAGAAATCTGTTAAATCTGTTAAATTTATAAACAAAAATAATGAAGCAGCATAAATAGTAATTGAGAAATCAAACCTATTTACAATTGCACCAAAAAAATCTTGGATGAAGAAGGAAAGAATAGTCAATGGAAAAAAAAGTCTCTTCAACAAATGGTGTTGGGAAACTTGCATAGCCACGTGCAGAAGAAAGAAACTGGACTACTTACACCATACACAGAAAAACTCAAAATGGACCTAAATGTGAGACAGGAATCCATCAAAATCTGAGAGAACACAGGGACCTCTTTGACCTTAACAACAGTAATTTATTTTTAGATAATTCTCCAAAAGTAAGGTAAACAAAAGCAGAAATGAAAAATTGGGGCTTCATCAAGATAAAGAGCTTTTGTGCAGCAAAGGAAGCAATCAATAAAACTAAAAGACAGGCTACAGGGCAGCCCCGGTGGCTTAGTGGTTTAGCGCCACCTTCAGCCCCGGGTGTGATCCTGGAGACCCAGGATCAAGTCCACGTCAGGCTCCCTGCATGGAGCCTGCTTCTCCCTCTGCCTGTGTCTCTGCCTCTCTCTCCTTCTGTATCCCTCATGAATAAATAAATAAATTAATTAAAAAAAAGACAGGCTACAGAATAGGAAAATATATTTGCAAATGACTTATCAGATAAAGCACTAGATTCCAAAATCTATAAAGAGCCTATCAAAATGAATGCCTAAAAAGTTAACAAACAAATCCAGGCAAGAAACAGGCAGAAGATATGAACAGATATTTCTACAAATAAGACATACAAATGGCCAACAAATACATGAAAAAATCCTCCACATCACTTGGTATCAGGGAGATATACATCAAAAGCATAATGTGACACCACCTCACACTGGTAAGAATGTATAAAACTAACTCAGGAAAAACAGATGGCAAGGAAGCATAGAAAGGTGAACGCTCTTACACTGGTGGTGGAAATACAAACAAAACTGAAACAGGAGGAAATAGAAAACCTGAACAGGCCTACAACCAGGGAGGAAATTGAAGCAGTCATCAAAAACTCCCAAAAACAAAAGCCCAGGGCCAGATGGCTTCCCAGGGCAATTCTATCAAACGTTTATAGAAACAATACCTATTCTACTAAAGCTGTTCTGAAAGATAGAGATGGAATACTTCCAAACTCATTCTATGAGGCCAGCATCACCTTATTCCAAACAGACAAGGACCCCACCAAAAGGAAGAATTATAGACCAATATCCCGATGAACACAGTTGCAAAAATTCTCAACAAGATACTAGCCAATAGGATCCAACAATACATTAAGAAGGTTATTCACCATGACCAAGTGGGATTTATCCCTGGATGCAAGGCTGGTTCAACACTCATAAAGAAATCAACGTGATAGATCATATCAACAAGAGAAAAAACAGAACCATAGGATCCTCTCATAGATGCAGAGAAAGCATTGACAAAATACAGCATCCATTCCTGATCAAAACTCTTCAGAATGTAGGGATAGAGGGAACATTCCTCGACATCTTAAAAGCCATCTACGAAAAGCCCACATCAAATATCATTCTCAATGGGGAAGCACTGGGAGCCTTTCCCTTAAGATCAGGAGCAAGACAGGGATGTCCACTCTCACCACTGCTATTCAACATAGTAGTAGAAGTCCTAGCCTCAGCAATATTATATTAAAATGTTCTATATATATATATATATATATATATATATATATATATATATAAAGAGAGAAATAAAATATATATAAAGAAAAAGAGAGAAGTTTGCTTCTGGATGCACCACGATTCCAAACTTGTAGTTATATTACAAAGGGTAGTAGTAAACAAATCAATATGGTACTGGCACAAAATACACACATAAGTTAATAAAGGAGAATATAAACCCAGAAATAAACTCACAAATATATGGTCAATTAGTCTTTAACAAAGTAGGAAAGAATATGCCATGGGGGAAAAGACAGTCCCTTAAAAATATTGTTGGGAAAGCTAGACAACGATGTGCAAAAGAATGAAAACTGGACTACATTCTAACATCATATGCAAAAAATAAGCTAAAAATGGATGAAAGAACTAAATATGAGACTTGAAACCATAGAAATCTAGAGGAGAACACAAACAGTAACCACATGGACACTAGTCATTGCAACTACACATACACACACTCAAAATATTTCTCCACCATAAAATATAGTAAAATATTGTCATTTCTAAGGACATGGTTGGAGCTAGAAAGTATTATGGCTAAGTGAAATAAGTCAGAGAAATACAAATACCATATGATTTTACTCATATGTGGAATTGAAGGAACAAATGAACAAAAGGGAGGTAATAGTGAAAGGCAGTCAAATCAAAACACAGACCCTTAACTATAGACAACAAACTGATGGTTACCAGAGGGGAGGTGGGAGAGATGATGGATAAAATAAATGGTGAAGATTAAGGAGTGCACATGCTGTGGTAAACCTGGGTGATGTATGGAAGTTTGAATCACTGTATTTTGCATCTAAAACCAACATTACATTGTATGGTAAATAGGAATTTAAATACAAACTTAAGTAAAAAGTAAAAATTAGAGGTACCTGGGTGGCTCAGTTAGTTAAGCTTCTGCCTTTGGTTCAGGTCATGATCCCAGAGTCCCAGGATGCATCGAGCTCCCTACTCAACAGAGGTCTACTTCTCCTTCTGCTCCTCTCTCTCCCATCCCCTCTATCTAAATAAATAAAATCTTTTAAAAAAGTAATTAAAAAATAAATAAGCAAATACACCTACAAAAGAGCTGAG
The DNA here is from genome assembly GCF_003254725.2 of Canis lupus dingo. Classification (NCBI taxonomy): domain Eukaryota; kingdom Metazoa; phylum Chordata; class Mammalia; order Carnivora; family Canidae; genus Canis; species Canis lupus. The sequence continues at coordinate 1,508,931 of NC_064256.1, forward strand.
TTCTTTTAAAAAGTACAAGTACTGATTCTTGGGGGGTCCTCTCTATTTCTTGTTCTGAATGCCTGTTTCCTTCCCCAGATTGGAGAAGTTCTTAGCTATGATTTCTTCAAATATACTTTGTGGTCCTCTCTCTCTCTCAGCCTCTTCTGGAATCCAAATTAAATGAATATCCTTCCTTCTTAAGCTATCATTTACTTCCCTAAGCCTTTCCTCGTGGGTTCTTAATTGTTTTTCTCTCTTTTCCTCAGCTTCCTTCCTTTCCATCAACTTGTCTTCTTTGTCACTCACTGTTCTCTTCCACCTCATTAACCCTAGGAGTTAGAGCATCCAGTTTGGATTGCATCTCAGTTAAAGTATTATGCTGAATGAAATAAGTCATTCAGAGGACAATCATCATATGGTTCACTCATATGTAGAATATAAGAAATAGTGAAAGAGATTATAAGGGAAAGGAGGGGAACTGAGTGGGAAAAAATAGAGAGGGAGACAACCATGAGAGACTCTTAACTCTAAAAAGCAAACAAGGTTTGCAGAAGTGGTGGCAGGTGGGGGGATGGGGTAACTGGGTGATGGGCATTGAGGAGGGCACTTGATGGGATGATCACTAGGTGTTATACTATATGTTGGCAAATTGACTTTAAATTAAAAATGTAAAGAAAAAATAAAAAGTACAAGTACAATTATCTTGATAAGCACTGAGCTATATAAAATTACTGAATCCCTATACTGTAAAATTGAGTTATATAACACTGCAAGTCAATTATAGGTGATTTTTTAATGGAGAAAATAATAAAAGTTAAGAAAAAGTGTTAATATTGTGGGGATAGGTGCTATTAGAAGGACTAAATTGTGAAGTATTTCCTTAATTTCATAGGCTCTTTCTAAAATAATTCTTTTCAGATAAATTGTGTTCAATATAAGTGAAAAAATAAAGATTTAAATCATTTTTTGAATCTTAGAGTTTATATCATGCAATGCCAGTGTTAAATGTAAATATTAAAGCACTAAATCTTTATGCAGACATCAAAATTACACAATTTATATTTTATTACATTGAATTATACATGTATTTCTTTTTCTTTCCAGAACAGTGGAAACCCTGCACAAATCTAACCTAACTATTGTTATTTCACTACAGCATACATGGACATCTCCCTAATTTCTGTATTAGTCTTGTTGTAAATGAGTAGAGACTAAAAGGAAAAGTAAGTGTGGATTCTCTTGTGGTAGATTTTCCTTTCATATCAGTATTTTTTATTATAAGTGATTATATAACCACTTCTATAAGTGTTTAAGCAGCCAACTCTAGACTTTGGCTCAGATTATGATTTTGAGTCCTGGGATTAAGCCTACTGCTCAGATGAGAGTCTGCTTAATGATTCTTTCTCTCCCTCTGCGCCCCCCTACCTCTCTCACTTCCAAATATATATTTTTTTAAAGAAATAACATCCTCAAGCCTCCTGGGTGGCTCAGTGGTTAAGCATCTGCCTTTGGCTCATGATCCTGGGGTCCTGGTATTGAGTCCCACATCAGGTTCCCTGCATGGAGCCTGCTTCTCCCTCTACCTGTGTTTCTGCCTTTCTGTGTGTATCTCATGAATAAATAAATAAATTTAAAAAATAAATAACATCCTCATCTTGTTCTCACTTTGAATCTTACTGAACTACCATAAATTGTCAGTCCATCAGAACTCTGCATTCACGGTTCACAATAGATACTATATAAGAGCAAACAAAACAAAACAAAACAAAACAAAAACCATGAAATAATGGTGGATATATTCTGCTGATACACATGATCCATCATACCACAGCATTTACAACACACAAGTTAAAAGTTTAAAAACTTTAAATCAGTGATATTAAAGTCTTTAACCAAGGAGGGATATGTGTTACTGCACATGTCACACACTTATGAAGCCTTTCCTAAGTATAAATGTTTATTTACCTCAGAAACTACAGTAGATACTTTCCTACAGGAGACAAGTTGTTTCTTCAAACGTCATTATGTTGTGACGAAGCTGCCATTATTATGTTTCAACCTATCCATATAAGGGGTTATAAGCATGTAATCCAGAGCATATTTTCTAAAATGCAATTCATGGAGCATTATTTTCATGAATTTACAGTAAGCACAAATAAGAAAGAAATGTTTTATGAGCCATATGAGTTTGGGTAATATGGCATCAAGAGCAGTTGAAGCTCAAGTTCTCCAGAGCTATCCAGAGCCTTCACACATTTCTGTTATGGTAAGTCCCTGTGAGTGGCTTTGATTGGGAGGCCTTCCAAACTTACTTAACCACAAAACCTTTTGGTAAAAAATCAGTCAGCTCACGGGATTGATAATCCATTAAATATAATTTAGGTATATTAATACCTACCATTTACATTCATGTGGATGTAACTGGAGGGTATTATGCTCAGTGAAATAATTCAATTGGAGAAAGACAATTATCATATGGTTTCACTCATATGTGGAATATAAGAAATAGTGAAAGGGACCATAAGGAAAGGAGGGAAACTGAGTGGGGAAAATTAGAGAGGGAGACAAACCATGAGAGACTCCTAACTTTGGGAAGCAAACAAAGGGTTGTGTATTAGAAGGTGGGAAGGGGGATGGGGTGACTGGGTGACAGACATTTAAGGAGGGCACTTGATGGATGAGCAGTGGGTGTTATATGTTGGCAAAATGAATTTAAATTATAACTATATATATATATATATATATATATAATTAACTTGGTATTTCTAAATACTTTGGGAAACTGAACATTTTGCCTATACAAGTTTATAATATAAGACAAGAAAAAATCACTTGAGAGTCCAATTAGAGAGTGCAGGAAACAGTAACAGGAGATTAGAATGCATAGGCACCAAAGGAAATGTCCACAATTCAATAATAGCCCCCTGAGGCTCTTGTTTAGCAAGTTAGCCTAATATGTTGTAGACTATCAGACCAAAAAGAGAGAATTTATAAGATGCCACACATTAAATAAACTGAGCCACCTAAAAGATTCCTAAGGAGTGACCTTGGCAAGGTTTATGATTAGGAAGCCCTTAATCTATAAGAGAAACATCAATTTAACAATATATGGATCAAATATTTTTATTTTTTACTTTAAAATTATTTTTCAATTTTTTTATTGGTGTTCAATTTGCCAACATATAGAATAACACCCAGTACTCATCTCATCAAGCGCCCACCTCAGTGCCTGTCACCCAGTCACCCCCACCCCCTGCCCACCTCCCCTTCCACCACCCCTAGTTCATTTCCCAGAGTTAGGAGTCTCTCATGTTCTGTCTCCCTTTCTGATATTTTCCACTTATTTTCTCTCCTTTCCCCTTTATTCCCTTTCACTATTTTTTATATTCCCCAAATGAATGAGACCATATAATGTTGTCCTTCACCGAATTGATTTATTTCACTGAGCATAATACCCTCCAATTCAATCCACGTTGAAGCAAATGGTGGGTATTTGTCGTTCCTAATGGCTGAGTAACATTCCATTGTATACATAAACCACATCTTCTTGATCCATTCATCTTTTGATGGACACCGAAGCTCCTTCCACAGTTTGGCTATGGTGGACATTGATGCTATGAACATCAGGGTGCAGGTGTCCTGGCGTTTCATTGCATCTCTATCTTTGGGGAAAATCCCCAGCAGTGCAACTGCTGGGTCATAAGGCAGATATATTTTTAACTCTTTGAGGAACCTCCACACAGTTTTCCAGAGTGGCTGCACCAGTTCACATTCCCACCAACAGTGCAAGAGGGTTCCCTTTTCTCCGCATCCTCTCCAACATTTGTTCTTTCCTGCCTTGTTAATTTTCCCCATTCTCACTGGTGTGAGGTGGTATCTCATTGTGGTTTTGATTTGTATTTCCCTGATAGCAAGTGATGTGGAGCATTTCCTCATGGGATTGTTGGCCATGTCTATGTCTTCCTCTGTGAGATTTCTCTTCATGTCTTTTGCCCATTTCATGATTGGATTGTTTGTTTCTTTGCTGTTGAGTTTAAGAAGTTCTTTATAGATCTTGGAAACTAGCCCTTTATCTGATAGGTCATTGCAAATATCTTCTTCCATTCTGTAGGTTGTCTTGAGTTTTGTTGACTGTATCCTCTGCTGTGCAAAAGCTTCTTATCTAGATGAAGTCCCAATATTCATTTTTGCTTTTATTTCTCTTGCCTTCATGGATGAATCTTGCAAGAAGTTACTGTGGCCAAGTTCAAAAAGGGTGTTGCCTGTGTTCTCCTCTAGGATTTTGATGGAACCTTGTCTCATATTAACATCTTTCATCCAGGACAAGAGAGCCCCGTCCAGGAGACACAGGAGCTGCACCAACCTTCCCGGGTGGAAAGGGGCTCGCAGGGAGTTGGAGCAGGACCCAGGAGGGCGGGGATGCCCTCGGGTTCCCTGGGACAGTAACAGAGCAACTGCACGCCCAGGAGAGTGGGCTGGACCCGGAGCAGCTCGGAGGGGCTCGGGCGGCGGCTCCGCGGAGGGGGCTGCGCGGCCCGGGAGCGCGAATCCAACAGCGCAGACCGGGAGTACAGGGCGCCGGGACACAGCCCAGGATCCGGCCTCCCCCAGGACAGGCAGAGGCCGGGAGGGCCCAGGACAGCAAGGACGCTCCTGCCCCGAGGTGAGCAGATCAGCGGCCCCGCCCTGGAGCCTCCAGGTCCTGCAGACGGAGAGCTCCGGAGTTACTGCAGGTGCTGAATCCAGGTTTCCAGAGCTGGCACCGCCACTAGGGCTGTTCCTCCTGGGGCCTCACGGGGTAAACAACCCCCACTGAGCCCTGCACCAGGCAGGGGCACAGCAGATCCCCCAAGCGCTAACACCTGAAAATCAGCACAGCAGGCCCCTCCCACAGAACACCAGCTAGACGGACAGCATCCAGGAGAAGCCAAGGGACTTAAAGTACACAGAATCAGAAGATACACCCCGTGGTTCTTTATTTTTGTTTATTTTTTTATTTTGTTTTGTTTTGTTTCGCTTTTTGATTTGTTTCCTTCCCCCACCCCCTTTCTTTCTCCTTTCTTTTTCTTTCTCTTTTTCTTCTTTTTTTTCTTCGTTTTTTTTTCTTCCTTTATTTTCTCTTTCTCTTTTCTTTCCTTCTTTCTCTCCTCTCTTTTTCTCCTTTTCCCAATACAACTGCTTTTTGGCCACTCTGCACTGAGCAAAATGACTAGAAGGAAAACCTCACCTCAAAGAAAGAATCAGAAACAGTCCTCTCTCCCACAGAGTTACAAAATCTGGATTACAATTCAATGTCAGAAAGCCGATTCAGAAGCCCTATTATACAGCTACTGGTGCCTCTAGAAAAAGCATAAGGGACTCAAGAGACTTCATGACTGCAGAATTTAGACCTAATCAGGCAGAAATTAAAAATCAATTGAATGAGATGCAATCCAAACTAGAAGTCCTAACGACGAGGGTTAACGAGGTGGAAGAACGAGTGAGTGACATAGAAGACAAGTTGATAGCAAAGAGGGAAACTGAGGAAAAATGAGACAATTAAAAGACCATGAAGATAGATTAAGGGAAATAAACGACAGCCTGAGGAAGAAAAACCTACGTTTAATTGGTGTTCCCGAGGGTGCCGAAAGGGACAGAGGGCCAGAATATGTATTTGAACAAATTCTAGCTGAAAACTTTCCTAATCTGGGAAGGGAAACAGGCATTCAGATCCAGGAAATAGAGAGATCCCCCCCTAAAATCAATAAAAACCGTTCAACACCTCGACATTTAATAGTGAAGCTTGCAAATTCCAAAGATAAAGAGAAGATCCTTAAAGCAGAAAGAGACAAGATATCCCTGACTTTTATGGGGAGGAGTGTTAGGGTAACAGCAGACCTCTCCACAGAGACCTGGCAGGCCAGAAAGGGCTGGCAGGATATATTCAGGGTCCTAAATGAGAAGAACATGCAACCAAGAATACTTTATCCAGCAAGGCTCTCATTCAAAATGGAAGGAGAGATAAAGAGCTTCCAAGACAGGCAGCAACTAAAAGAATATGTGACCTCCAAACCAGCTCTGCAAGAAATTTTAAGGGGGACTCTTAAAATTCCCCTTTAAGAAGAAGTTCAGTGGATCATTCCACAAAAACAAGGACTGAATAGATATCATGATGACACTAAACTCATATCTCTCAATAGTAACTCTGAATGTGAACGGGCTTAATGACCCCATCAAAAGGCGCAGGGTTTCAGACTGGATAAAAAAGCAAGACCCATCTATTTGCTGTCTACAAGAGACTCATTTTAGACAGAAGGACACCTACAGCCTGAAAATAAAAGGTTGGAGAACCATTTACCATTCAAATGGCCCTCAAAAGAAAGCAGGGGTAGCCATCCTTATATCAGATAAACTAAAATTTACCCCAAAGACTGTAGTGAGAGATGAAGAGGGACACTATATCATACTTAAAGGATCTATTCAACAAGAGGACTTAACAATCCTCAATATATGTGCCCCAAATGTGGGAGCTGCCAAATATATAAATCAATTATTAACCAAAGTGAAGAAATACTTAGATAATAATACACTTATACTTGGTGACTTCAATCTAGCTCTTTCTATACTCGATGGGTCTTCTAAGCACAACATCTCCAAAGAAACGAGAGCTTTAAATGATACACTGGACCAGATGGTTTTCACAGATATCTACAGAACTTTACATCCAAACTCAACTGAATACACATTCTTCTTAAGTGCACATGGAACTTTCTCCAGAATAGACCACATATTGGGTCACAAATCGGGTCTGAACTGATACCAAAAGATTGGGATCGTCCCCTGCATATTCTCAGACCGGAATGCCTTGAAATTACAACTAAATCACAAAAAGAGTTTGGAAGGACCTCAAACACGTGGAGGTTAAGGAGCATCCTGCTAAAAGATGAAAGGGTCAACCAGGAAATTAAGGAAGAATTAAAAACATTCATGGAAACTAATGAGAATGATGATACAACCGTTCAAAATCCTTGGGATGCAGCAAAAGCAGTCCTAAGGGGGAAATACATCGCAATACAAGCATCCATTCAAAACTGGAAAGAACTCAAACACAAAAGCTAACCTTACACATAAAGGAACTAGAGAAAAAACAGCAAATAGATCCTACACCCAAGACAAGAAGGGAGTTAATAAAGATTCGAGCAGAACTCAACAAAATCAAGACCAGAAGAACTGTGGAACAGATCCACAGAACCAGGAGTTGGTTCTTTGAAAGAATTAACAAGATAGATAAACCATTAGCCAGCCTTATTAAAAAGAAGACAGAGAAGACTCAAATTAATAAAATCATGAATGAGAAAGGGGAAATCACTACCAACACCAAGGAAATACAAACGATTTTAAAAACATATTATGAACAGCTATACTCCAATAAATTAGGCAATCTAGAAGAAATGGACACATTCCTGGAAAGCCACAAACTACCAAAACTGGAACAGGAAGAAATAGAAAACCTTAACAGTCCAATAACCAGGGAGGAAATTGAAGCAGTCATCAAAAACCTCCCAAGACACAAGAGTCCAGGACCAGATGGCTTCCCAGGGTAATTTTATCAAACGTTTAAAGAAGAAACCATACCTATTCTCCTAAAGCTGTTTGGAAAGATAAAAAGAGATGGAGTATTCCAAATTCGTTCTATGAGGCCAACATCACCTTAATTCCAAAACCAAAGACCCCACCAAAAAGGAGAATTACAGACCAATATCCCAGCTGAACATGGATGCAAAAATTCTCAACAAGATACTGGCCAATAGGATCAAACAATACATTAGGAAAATTATTCACCATGACCAAGTAGGATTTATCCCTGGGACACAAGGCTGGTTCAACACCCGTAAAACAATCAATGTGATTCATCATATCAGCAAGAGAAAAACCAAGAACCATATGATCCTCTCATTGGATGCAGAGAAAGCATTTGACAAAATACAGCATCCATTTCTGATCAAAACTCTTCAGAGTGTAGCGATAGAGGGAACATTCCTCAACATCTTAAAAGCCATCTATGAAAAGCCCACAGCAATTATCATTCTCAATGGGGAAGCACTGGGAGCCTTTCCCCTAAGATCAGGAACAAGACAGGGATGTCCACTCTCACCACTGCTATTCAACATAGTACTGGAAGTCCTAGCCTCAGCAATCAGACAACAAAAAGACATTAAAGGCATTCAAATTGGCAAAGAAGAAGTCAAACTCTCCCTCTTCGCTGATGACATGATACTCTACATAGAAAACCCAAAAGTCTCCACCCCAAGACTGCTAGAACTCATACAGCAATTCGGTAGCATGGCAGGATACAAAATCAATGCCCAGAAATCAGTGGCATTTCTATACACTAACAATGAGACTGAAGAAAGAGAAATTAAAAAGTCAATCCCATTTACAATTGCACCGAAAAGCATAAGATACCTAGGAATAAACCTAACCAAAGAGGTAAAGGATCTATACCTTCAAAACTATAGAACACTTCTGAAAGAAATTGAGGAAGACACAAAGAGATGGAAAAATATTCCATGCTCATGGATTGGTAGAATTAATATTGTGAAAATGTCAATGTTACCCAGGGTAATATACACGTTTAATGCAATCCCTATCAAAATACCATGGACTTTCTTCAGAGAGTTAGAACAAATTATTTTAAGATTTGTGTGGAATCAGAAAAGACCCCGAATAGCCAGGGGAATTTTAAAAAAGAAAACCATAGCTGGGGGCATCACAATGCCAGATTTCAGCTTGTACTACAAAGCTGTGGTCATCAAGACAGTGTGGTACTGGCACAAAAACAGACACATAGATCAATGGAACAGAATAGAGAACCCAGAAGTGGACCCTGAAATTTATGGTCAACTAATGTTCGACAAAGCAGGAAAGACTATCCACTGGAAAAAAGACAGTCTCTTCAATAAATGATGTTGGGAATATTGGACAGCCACATGCAGAAGAATGAAACTAGACCTCTCTCTTGCACCATCCACAAAGATAAACTCAAAATGGATGAAAGATCTAAATGTGAGACAAGATTCCATCAAAATCCTAGAAGAACACAGGCAACACCCTTTTTGAACTCGGCCACAGTAACTTCTTGCAAGATACATCCACGAAGGCAAAAGAAACAAAAGCAAAAATGAACTATTGGGACTTCATCAAGATAAGAAGCTTTTGCACAGCAAAGGATACAGTCAACAAAACTAAAAGACAACCTACAGAATGGGAGAAGATATTTGCAAGTGACATATCAGATAAAGGGCTAGTTTCCAAGATCTATATAGAACTTATTAAACTCAACACCAAAGAAACAAACAATCCAATCATGAAATGGGCAAAAGACATGAACAGAAATCTCACAGAGGAAGACCTAGACATGGCCAACAAGCACATGAGAAAATGCTCTGCATCACTTGCCATCAGGGAAATACAAATCAAAACCACAATGAGATACCACCTCACACCGGTGAGAATGGGGCAAATTAACAAGGCAGGAAACAATAAATGTTGGAGGGGATGCGGAGAAAGGGAACCCGTTTACACTTTTGGTGGGAATGTGAACTGGTGCAGCCACTCTGGAAAACTGTGTGGAGGTTCCTCAAACAGTTAAAAATAGACCTGCCCTACGACCCAGCAATTGCACTGTTGGGGATTTATCCCAAAGATACAGATGCAATGAAACGCCGGGACACCTGCACCCCAATGTTTATAGCAGCAATGGCCACGATAGCCAAACTGTGGAAGGAGCCTCGGTGTCCAACGAAAGATGAATGGATAAAGAAGATGTGGTTTATGTATACAATGGAATATTACTCAGCTATTAGAAATGACAAATACCCACCATTTGTTTCAACGTGGATGGAACTGGAGGGTATTATGCTGAGTGAAGTAAGCCAGTCGGAGAAGGACAAACATTATATGTTCTCATTCATTTGGGGAATATAAATAATAGTGAAAGGGAATATAAGGGAAGGGAGAAGAAATGTGTGGAAAATATCAGAAAGGGAGACAGAACGTAAAGACTGCTAACTCTGGGAAACGAACTAGGGGTGGTAGAAGGGGAGGAGGGCGGGGGGTGGGAGTGAATGGGTGACGGGCACTGCGGGTTATTCTGTATGTTAGTAAATTGAACACCAATAAAAAATAAATTAAAAAAAAATCTTTCATCCATTTGGAGTTTATCATTGTGTATGGTGCAAGAGAGAGGTCTAGGTTCATTCTTCTACATGTGGCTGTCTAATATTCCCAACATCATTTATTGAAGAGACTGTCTTTTTTCCAGTGGATAGTCTTTCCTGCTTTGTCGAATATTAGTTGACCATAAAGTTCAGGGTCCACTTTTGGGTTCTCTATTCTGTTCCATTGATCTATGTGTCTGTTTTTGTGCCAGTACCACACTGTTTTATTTTTTATTTATTTTATTTATTTATTCATGAAAGACATAGTGAGAGAGAGGGAGAGAGGGAGAGAGAGAGGGGCAAGCAGAGAGGTAGCGACATAGGTAGAGGGAGAAGCAGGCTCCATACAAGGAGCCCAATGTGGGACTCCATCTCGAGTGTCCAGGATCACAACCTGAGCGAAAGGCAATAATAGCTCAATCACTGAGCCACCCAGGCGTCCCAGAAAATATTTTTTTAATTTTTTATTTATTTATGATAGTCAGAGACAGAGAGAGAGAGAGAGAGAGAGAGGCAGAGACACAGGCAGAGGGAGAAAAAGGCTCCATGCACCGGGAGCCGGACGTGGGATTCGATCCCAGGTCTCCAGGATCGCGCCCTGGGCCAAAGGCAGGCGCCAAACCGCTGCACCACCCAGGGATCCCCCCACACACAAAAAATAATTTTATTAATAGCCCAGACTACAGTTAAGGTATTGTACTACCTCAAATTGGCACAAAATTGGGGGAAAAAAGAGCATTGAAACATGTTCAAAGAGCAATTTTATGTTACTTGCCATAACCTAACCCTTAAGGAAGTACAACTGAAGGCTGGAAAACATACTCTCAGCCCATGACATCTCCTTTGAGAAGAGAAGAAAAAGAGGGGCAACGGTCCAACATCTTCAGCATTTTGGATGCATTGACTGATGGATCATTTTCTGTTTCATCTGACACAAAGCACTGATAAATCAATATATTTCACACTAAGACAGCTAAGAATAAGGGAAACAAAAAGATTTCTAGCAACCCAGCAAAGCCCTGTAAGATTCAGTTACATAGCCTTATGCTTCACTCCGGGGCGGGAGGAAAAACAGTGCTCTCTGCTTCCAAAGTCCCACACTTTCAGTTTGTGACCAAGAAACCAGGTTTTATGTTATGCCACCGTGAGAACTGATTGAACAAATTATTTTGGCGGGTACAGCTAAGAACAGAAGTACAGAAGTTTGGTGTTTAAGGGCAGCCAGAATCTCTACTTAGGCTGATTATTGGAGGTGTTTTGTATTTAGAGTAACTTCATAAAGACTAATGGATAACTGGTTCTTTAAATGTATAGACACTAAATCAAAGCTGCAAGAAACATGAAGAGTCAGGAAAAAAAGACTCAATAAATGAAAATTCCTAAGTGAAAGTTGGAGCCTTTGAATCACATTCACTTGTGTTGCTTATCTCCCTATCCTCCATCACTTGATAACCTTCAATTTATTCTCCATATTAATGAGTCTCTTTTTCATTTATATGTTCATATGTTTATATGTTTATTTTGTTTTATAGATTCCACATATAAGTAAAATTATATAGTATATATATATATATATATATATGAGACACACACACACACACACACACACACACACACAGAAAGAGATAGAGAAAGGCAGAGCCATAGGCAGAAGAGAAACAGGATCCCTCCAGGGAGCATGATGTGGGACTAGATTTCAGGACCCCAGGATCATCACCTGAGCCAGACAGATACTCAAACACTGAGACACCCAGATACCCTACATTTCTCTTTTTTTGGAATCCTCGTCTGGTTGTTCTATCAGGATTATGGTAGCTTCATAGAATGAACTTGGGAGTTTTCATTTCTTTTCTATTTTTGGAACAGTTTAAATATTTGGTACAATTCACTTTTTAAATTTATTTTTATTTTTTTTAAGATTTTATTTATTTATTCATGAGAGACACAGAGAGAGGCAGAGAGAGGCAGAGACACAGACAGAAGAAGAAGCAGGCTCCATGCAGGAGCCCAATGTGGGACTTGATCCCGGGACTCCAGGATCACGCCCTGGGCTGAAGGCAGGCGCTCAATCACTGAGCCACCCAGAGATCCCCCCAATTCACTAAAAAAATATTTATTCATGAGAGACACACAGTGAGAGGCAGAGACATAGGCAGAGGGAGAAGCAGGCTCCATTCAGAAAGCCCGATTTGGGACTCAATCCCAGGACTCCTGGATCACACCCTGAGCCAAAGGCAGATACTCAACTGCTGGGCCACCCAGGTGCCCCAAGTACAATTCACTTTTGAAGTCATGTGGTTCTGGACCTTGCTGGAAATATTTTGATTATTGATTCAATTACTTTGGTTATTTACGTGTACCATTTTTCTATTTCTTCTTCTTACAGTTTTGGTAGTTTATGTTTCTAGGAATTTATCCATTTCTTGCAGGTGGTCCATTTGATTGGAATATAGTTTTTCATAAAATTCTCTGTAATTGCTTGTATTTCTGTGGTGATGGTTTTTATTTATCCTTTCATTTGTGATTTTATCCCATTGTGTCCTTTCTCTTTTCTTTTTGATAAGTCCAGTTAGGGATTTATAACTTTTACTAAAATTTTCAAAGAACCAGCTCCTGGTTTCATTTGTTCTTCTTTTACTTGCTCTATAAGTATTAGGTTATGCTGCTTATTTGAGATTTGTCTTACTTCTTCTTGCTAGGCCTGTATTGCTATTAACTTCCCTCTTAGGACGGCCTTTGTTGCTCCTGAAGATTTTAGAGCATTGTGTTTTCATTTTTATTTGTCCTCATGTATTTTTTTAATTTCCTCACACCCAGTGCTCATCCCATCAAGTGCCCCCCTCAGTGCCCCGCACCCAGTCACCCCCAGCCCCCACCCACCTCCCTTTCTACCACCCCTTGTTTGTTTCCCAGAGTTAGGAGTCTCTCATGCTCTGTCTCCCTTTCTGATATTTCCCACTCATTTTTCCTCTTTCCCCTTTATTCCCTTTCACTATTTTTTGTATTCCCCAAATAAATGAGACCTTCCTGGTTGACACATTCATTGTTTAGTAGCATGTTGTTTAACATCCATGTATTTTTGGTCTTCTCAAATTTTTTTCTTGCGAATCACTTCAAGTCTCACAGCATTGTGATCAGAAAATATGCATGTTTTAATCTCAATATTTTTGTACATTCTGAGGCCTGATTTATGACCTAGGTTGTGATCTTTTCTGGAGAATGTCCATGTGCATGTGAAAAGAATGTATATTCTACTGCTTTAGGATGAAATGTTCTGAATATATATGTGAAGTCCATCTTGTCCAGTGTGTCATTCAAACCATTGTTTACTTGTTGATTTTCTTCTTAGATGATCTGTTCATTGATGTAACTGTGGTTTTAATGTTACCTATTATTGTATTATAATTAGCTAGTTTTTGATGTTTATTATTAATGGTTTAATATATTTGAATGCTCCCATGTTGGGTGCATAAATATTTAGTTGTTACATCTTCTTGTTGGATGGTCCTCTTGATTATGACATAGTGCCCTTCTACATCTCTTGTTATATATTTGGTTTATGTATTTTTTTATTTATGATAGTCACAGAGAGTGAGAGAGAGAGAGGCAGAGACACAGGCAGAGGGAGAAGCAGGCTCCATGCACCGGGAGCCCGACGCGGGACTCGATCCCGGGTCTCCAGGATCGCGCCCTGGGCCAAAGGCAGGCGCCATACTGCTGCGCCACCCAGGGATCCCATATATTTGGTTTAAAATCTATTTTGTATGATATAAGTATTGCTACTCTGGTTTTCCTTTGATATCCTTTTGTATGATGAGTATTTCTCCATTCTCTTTCCATCTTCAGATAACGTTTGGTCTCTGTAGGTTCCATTTAGATGGATCTCTCTCTCTCTTTCTCTCTCTCTCTCCCTCATCCATTCTTATACCCCATATCTTTGGATGGAAACATTCAGGCCATTTACATTTAGAGTAATTATTAATAGATATGCATTTTTTTGCCATTTTATTGCTTGTTTTGTCCTTTTTTTTCTGGAGATTTCCTCTGTTCCTTTCTTGCTTTATTACTTTTGGTCTTTCCACTCAAAGTATACCCTTTAATATTTCATGTAGGACTGTTTTAGTGTCCTTAGCTCTTTGGTTTTATCTGGAAAACTCTTTTCTTTAATAATAAATTTATTTTTTATTGGTGTTCAATTTGCCAACATACAGAATAATACCCAGTGCTCATCCCGTCAAGTGACCCCCTCAGTGCCCGTCACCCACTCACCCCCACCCCCCGCCCTCCTCCCCTTCCACCACCCCTAGTTCATTTCCCAGAGTTAAGAGTCTTTATGTTGTGTCTCCTTTTCTGATATTTCCTACCCATTATAAATAATAGTGAAAGGGAATAGAAGGGAAGGGAGAAGAAATGGGTATCTGGAAAAATCTTTATCTCTCCTTCTGTTTTGGATTATTAGCCTTGCTGGATAGATTATTCTTGTATGCAGATTTTTCCCATTCAGTACATTGATATATCATGCCACTCTCTTCTGCCGTCCAAATTCCTTTCAGGAAATCTCTAGCCAGTATTACTGTAAGGTCTTTTCTTGTAAATTAAGGACTTTTTGCCTTTGAGTTTTAAGATTTTTTTTCCTTTTTTGCATATTTTGTAAATTTAATTATTGTATGTCTTGGTGTTATTCTGATTTTGTTGATTTTGCTGGGAATTATCTTTGCCTCCTGGAATTGGATGTCTGTTTTCTTCTCTAGAGTAGAGAAGTTTTCAACTATTATTTCCTCAAATAAATTTCCTGCCTTCTTTTCTCTATTTTTCCAGGACTCCTATAGTACGAATGTTAATGCATTTGATGTAGCCACTCAGTTCCGTGTTTATTCTCATGTCCCATTCTTCTTTCTTTCTTTTGTTCAGCTTAGTTAGTTTCCATTATTTTATTTTCTATATCACTTATTTGTTCCTCTGCTTCTTCCATCCTTATGTTCATTGCAGCCAATCAGTTTCAAATCTCAGTTATTGCATTTTTCATTTCTGACTTTTTTTTAACTCTTTATCTCTATGGTAAGAGCCTGTTTGAAGTCTCCGTTCTATGGACCTCTGGGTGGCTCAGTGGTTGGGCATTTGCCTTAGGCTCAGGGCATGATCCCTGGATCTGGGATCAGGTCCCTTGTTGGGCTCCCTGTAGGGTGCCTGCTTGTCTTTCTGCATATGTCTCTGCCTCTCTCCCTCTCTCTTTGTGTGTCTCTCATGAATAAATAAATACTTCTTTAAAAAATAAAATAAATAAATGCAGTCTCCATTCTTTTCTCAAGCCAAATATTATCCTTATGATTATTGCTTTAAATTATCCATCAGGCATGTTACTTATATTTTTTAATTATATTCCTGGCTATAATCATTTATTTTCCTTTCTTTTGGGGTGAATTCCTCCATCTTGGCATTTTGTTATATCTATGTGTTAGGAAAGCCTGTGATGTTTCCCACTCCTGAAAGTAATGGGTTTATGAAGAAAAATTCTGGGCCTGGTACCTCAGGGAGTGTCTCTCACATTTGTTGGGTGCACTCTGCTGCTGTGTTTTGGCTTCTGTATCGTTCAGGCATGTGCAGAGGCTCTTCTTGCTTGCAATGGGCAGTGTGTAGTACTTGGCTAGAGTGTGGTAAGTTTTAACTAGGTGTGATCTGGTCTGCTTATGAAAAGAGACCTGATGGTACTTCCATGATTCTCTAGTTAGGATACTTGGTGTGGGAGGGATTTCTGCTGGTCTTCTGGGGAAGGGGTCTGCCTCCCTGGGACTGAGGCAAACTTCACATGAAGAGCAGCGCTGACAGAGTGCAAGGGTATGGGGCCTGGTATAAGCAGGTTTGAGTTAGGCAGTCACTGTCAGCATTGTGGCACCAAGGTGGTTTTGTGTTTATACCGAGGTGTAGGGGAGGGAAATGGTCTCAAGTATCTGCTTTGTTCCTGGAGTGGTGTCTCCACACTTAGTGCTCTCAGACAATGACCCCAAATACAGCAAACAATGCCCCCATGTGTCTCAGGCGCGTGCGCGCGCACACACACACACACACACACACACACACACAGATTATAACCTACACATTGTCTGTCCCTGGGCTGTTTTCTTGCCTTCTCTCTGGGAATAGCAAAGCACTCTTTATGCTCTATCCCAGCCAAGCCTGCTGACATTCAAAACTCTAAGCTCTGTGGATGTTGGTGTTGGCAGGGTCCTGTGCAGACCCCTTGGGGAGGCTCTCAGTGTGCTGGGACCAAGGGAGGCTTGACAAAAAAGAGAGTTTTCTCAGAATGCAGGGGCATGGTACTTGGAGCAGGGAAGCAATACAGCCAGCCAGTGTGCAGGCCCCACTGCTTTTGCCAGGTGGCTCTACATTTATGCTGAAGATGGGGGAGGAAAACAGCACTCGGTAGCTCCTTTGGTCCTTGAGGGGAGTTCCATGGAATGCTACCTCTCAGGGTTGTGTTCCAAGAAAAACAAATAATCTCTTCACCGTGTGCCCTGGGTGTTGCTCAGATCATGCCATCTTCCCCTGGCTTGTTTGCCTGCCTTCTATCCAGAAGCATGGCAGCACCCTCAGGGCTCGATTCTAGCCAAGCTTGCTGACCTTTAAAAGTCTAGTCTTCAAACTATGTTGGTTGCAAATACTCATGAAAATCAGCTTCTCTCATTTTTCCAGCCAGTGGCTTTGGGGAGGTGTGCTCCTTATGCAGTCCCTTGTAATATCCTCTCTCTCTCCCTCTCATCTTTCTCCACAACAAGGGCTTCTTCTCTTATGCATCACCTATGATCCATTTCTCCCCCAAACTTTGTCTCTGAACTTTTTACCTTCCTCAATGTGGCCTATTCTTTCCTTGTAGTTGCATAGTTTATTCTCTCAGTCTTCATGTTGATTTCTTGGATATTCTGAATGATTTAATAATTATCCAGTTATGTGCCATGGATGAGACAAGCCCAGTGTCCTCCTACTGTGCCATCATCTTAGCTTCCTCACACCCACTGGTTTTTAAAACTCTTGGAGTTAGGGCCCACTAAATTTTAAAGCTCCTAGAGTTAAGCCTTGTTGATTATCAAAACCAAATATTTTGGGATCTCATTTTCCCTCCATGAGTCCCCAGTGCCAGAGGTTTTAAGTGTGGGGTTTTATTTTCTCACATCTCTGTGCTTGTGATGTCTCTTCTGTTTGCAGTTGGTGGGATTTGGTTTAGTTCACAACTACACCTCTTCCTCTTTTACCCTCTTCAGCCTGGCCTTCTTTCCAACTGTGGATGATCTATTTTCTAGTCTTTGTGTTTAGAGTTAATTGCATAGGTGCAGTTGTTGCCTCATTGTGTCCATGGGTACTCTGCTAATCTGTCATCTTCCATCCAATCTCTCTAGGAATTATTAAACTTGAAATAGAAACAGGCTTAAAAATGCACAATAATGTAAAGAAGTTTAAGACTCACTAGTGAAAAATCTATTGACAAATACAGACTACTGTAATACTACAATAGTGGTGTGTAATTTTTAAATTTGGTACACAGGTAACAAACATATTAATAACAGTGACTGAAAACATGTTATTGGATATACAATATAAAATATGTAAATTAGCATAAAGTGTAGAAGGGAGAAGATTGTAGAGCTTTGCAATTAAAGTAAGTTGCTATAAAGTTTCCATAAAGAAAGCATCTCTAGAAGATACACAAAAGAACAAGAACAAAAAATCAAGGTGTATCATTACACAAAACTAACAAATTATAAAAGAAGACAGTGAGAGAGGGAAAGAGATACAAAAATCTTTTTTAAAAAGATTTTATTTATTCATGAGATACACAGAGGGAGGGAGAAGGAGGCAAAGACACAGGCAGAGGGAGAAGCAGGTTCTATGTAGGGAGCCCGACATGGGACTCAATCCTGGGACTCCAGGATCATGCCCTGGGACAAAGGGAGGTGCCAAACCACTGAACCACCCAGGGATCCCCAAGACACAAAAATCTAAAAGACAAATAGAAAACACTTAACAAAATGACAATAGCAATTCATACTATTAATAATTATTTTCAATCAAAAGGCTTAAACTCTCCAATTAAAAGACAAATGGCTGAATGGTTTTAAAAAAAATGATAGAAGTCTACGCTACCTGCAAGGCAAACATAGGCTGAAAATAAAGAGATAGCAAAAGATATTTTATGCAAATGATAACCAAAGTACCACAAGAATGTCTATATTTATATTAAACAAAATAAACTATTTGAAAAAATGACAATGAGATAAATATGGTCATTATTTAATGATGATCAGTTCATTAGGAAGATATAAAATTATAAGTATGTTTGAACCTGAATAGGAAGATCTGAATGTATACAATATACATCGACAAACTTAAAGGGAGAAATAAATAGCAAAATAGAATAATAGGAAAATTAATTGTCTTATTTTTAATAATAGATAGAATACCAATAGAAAATCAACAAGGAAATAGCAGGTTCTACTACACTATAGAAAAAAAAATAAACCTAGGAGATGTATACAAGTCATTCTTCCCAACAGGAACAGAATACACAATTATTCACAAGTGTTTTTGGGAACTTCTCAAGGATAGGTCACATTCAAGTTTAAAAATTCTTTAAAAATATGAGAAGATTCAAATCATACCAAGTATATTTTCCAATCACAGTGATATTAACCTAGATATCAATAACAGATGGGAAACAAGAAAATATACAAATTACATAACACACTTGTGAACAACGAGTCAAAGGAGGGAATAAAGGGGAAAGGAGAGAAAATGAGTGAAAATATCAGTAAGGGTGACAAAATATGAGAGACACCTAAATCTGGGAAAAGAACAAGGGGTAGTGGAAAAGGAGGTGGGTGGGGGGTTGGGGTGACTGGGTGATGGGCACTGAGGGGGGCACTTGGCGGGATGAGCCCTGGGTGTTATGCTATATGTTGCTATATGTTGGCAAACTGAACTCCAATAAAAGAAATAAAATGTAAAAACAAAGGAGAAATCAAAATTGAAGTTAGTAAATATTTGGAGGTAAAAAAAAAGAAATGAAAACATTTCTGTGGTTTAGCATTTGTTTTTGGCTCAGGTCCTGATTCTGGGGTCCTAGGATTGAGTCCAGCCTTGGGCTCCCTGCAGGGAGTCTGCTTCTCCCTCTGCCTCTGTCTCTGCCTCTTTCTCTGTGTCTCTCATGAGCAAATAAATAAATCTTTAAAAAAACATTCAAATAATGTAACCTTACACCTTAGAGGTTCAGAAAAGTAAAACAAAATTAAGGCCAAAGTTATAGTAAGGAGGGAATAATAATAAAGATTAAATTAGAAATGAACAAAATGGAAAACGAAATACAATAGAAAAAATTAATGAAACTAAAAGTTGTTTTTTTGGGCAAGCCCTTAGTTAAGCTAGCTTAAAAATAATCCTCATCTTATTAAAATTATTAAAATTGTAAATGAAAGAGGATAAACTACAACTGTAACCAAGTGGCACAAGGAATTTTAAGAGACTACTATGAAAAATTACATGTCAACATATTGGATAATCCAAAATAAATGGATAAATTTCTAGAAAAATGAAATCTACAAAGACTCAATCACGAAGAAATGGAAAATCTGCACAAACCAATAATGCATACGACATTTGACTCAATAATTTTAAATTTCCAAACAAAATAAAGCCCAGAATCAGGTAGGTTCAGTGGTCAATTTCACCAAATATTTAAAGAAGAATTAACACCAATACTTCTCAAAATTTTCCAAGAAATATAAAAAAAGAAGACTTCCAAATTTAAAGTCCAGCATTATTCACATATCAAAGACAAAGACTGTAACAAAAGAAAACTACATACCAACATCCTTGATTAATATAGATTAAAAAATCCTCAAAAACTACTAGAAACTAAATTTAATGGTACATTAAAAGGATCAAACACCATGAACAACTCACTTAGGATGCAAAAATGGCTCAATATATCTGAATCAATCAGTCAAATCAATTAGCAATCCAAATCAATCAAACATCATATTAAACAGAATTTTTTTAAATTATCATCTCAAAACTCTCAGAAATCTCAGAGTAGACATAATTTACCTCACCATAATAAAGCTGTTATGTAAAAAGTCCACAGCTAGCATCATACTCAATGGTGAACATTTTTCCTTTAAGATCAGAAACTAGGTGGGGATGCATTGGTGGCTCAGTCAGTTAAGTGGCTAGCTCTTGGTTTTCAGCTCAGATTATGATCTCAGGGTCGTCAGATTGAGCCCCATGTTGGGCTTTGCACTCAGTGAGTAGTCTTCTTGAGATTCTCTCTAATCCTCTTCCTCGGTCCCTCCCCCTACTCATGCTCACTCTCTAAAATAAATAAATCACAAGGAAAGAAAAAAAAAATCAGGAACTAGACAAAGATGCTCACTTTCACTACTTCTATTCAATGCAGGTTTTAAATCAACCAATTAGGCAAGAAAATAATAGTCACTCAAATCAGAAAAGCAGCTATTTCTGTGTGCAGCTGACATTAATATTATATGTAGGAAAATTTGAAGACCACTAAAATAATGAAAGGTAATAAACAAATTTAGCAGATTTTCAGGATGAAAAATCAAAATTTAAAAATCAGTTGCATTTCTATAACTAACAACAAGCTATACAAAAAGAAAATTAAAAAAGAGTCCCATTTAAATTAGCATCAAAAAATAAAATATGTAGACAAAAACTTAACCAAAGAAATGAAAGGTTTATACACTGAAAACTATAAGTTAATGAAAGAATTTAGAATAAGAAATAAATTGGAAGTTGTTTATTTTTATGAATTTGAAGAAAAATATTACTGAAATATTCATAGTACCCAAAGCAGTACACATATTGAATGCAACCCCTATCAGAATCTTAATGATATTTTTTAACAAACATAGAAAAAACTACTAAAATTCATATGGAATCACAAAGACCCAGAATAAACAAAGCAATCTTGAGAAGGAAGAATAAGACTAGACTTACATTTTCTGACTTCACAATCTGTTACAAAACTAGAGCAAATTAAAATTAGAGGATGGTGCTGGCAAAACAAAAGACAAAACAAAAACAGACATATAGACCAATGAAACAGAATAGAGCCCATAATATACCTGCATACATACAGTCATCTGATCTTTGACAAGAGTGCCAAAAATACACAATGAAGAAAGAAGATATTTTCAATAAATTGTGTTGGTAAAAGGGAAAAGAGTGAAAACAACCTTTCTCTCACATCACAAACAAAAATCAACTCTAAATGGATTAAAGACTTAATTGTAGTACCCAAATCTCTCAAACCCCTAGAATAAAACATAAAGAAAATCTTTATAAAACTTATCTTGGAATTATTTCTATGACAACACAAATTTTTTAAAAAGTAGACAAGATCACATCAAATAAGAGCTTCTGCACCAAAAGGAAACAGTCAACAACATAAAGGGCAAGCTACAGATTGGGAAAAAATATGTTCAAATGACATATCTGATGACATATTAGTATCTAAATATACAAAAAACACTCCTACATTCAATATAAAAATTTTCCACAAATAATACAATTAAAAATGGGCAAGAGGTTGAATAAATATTTCTCCAAGAAGACACAGCAACAATTATATGAGGAGTTGCTCAGTACCCCTAAATCATCAGGGAAATGCGAATCAAAACCATAAGATATCATCTCATTCCTATTAAGGTGGTCAGTATCCAAAATGACAACACCACCAGAAAATGACGTCCCGGTGAGCATTTGAATAAACTGAAGCCCTTGTACACTGTTGGTTGTAATGCAAAATGGTGCAGTTCTCATGTAAAAATATTGTGGAAGCTCCCCAAAAATTACAAATAGAGCTCTGATATGCTTAGCCATCCCACTTCTGGGTATTTATCCAAAAATCTTGACATTAGGGTCTTATAGAAATATATACACTCTCATAATCATGGAAGTTGGCATTTTCATGGTAGCTAAGAAATGGAAACAACCTAAATATCTCTCAATAGATAGAGAAAGAAAATGTGGTATACATTAGAATATTTAGAATATTATTCAGTTTTAAATACTAAGGAAATTCTTTGATATGAGACAATATCTATGAACCTGGAGGGCATGTGCTAAGTGAAATAAACCACTAACAGAAGAAAAAACGCTTTATAATTCCAATTATATGCAGTATCTAAAACTGTCAAATTCATAGAAGTAGCAGAATTGTGGTTGCCAATAGCAGACAAACACAGGGGATTATGATTGCTCTTCAACAGGTATAAAATTTGAGACACTAGATGAATTAGATATCTGCTGTATAAAACTATGTCTATAGTTAACAATTCAGTATTTTGCAGTTAAGATTTTGTTTAGAGCGTAGCTCTTATGTGTTCTTACTACAATAGAAGAGACCTTTTTAAGAAGATGAAAAGAAAGTTATAGACTTGGAGGAAATATGTATAAACTACCTATCTGACAAAGGATTATACCAAAATATATATTAGACTTTGAATTCAATAAAATAATCTACTTAGAAAATAAGCAAATAATATGAACAGGCACTTTACTGAAGAAGATCCATATATTGCAAACAAACACCTGAAAAAAATGTTTAACATCATTAGCCATTAGAGAAATGCAAATTAAAGTCACAAGGTATCACTGTACTCCTATCAGAAGAACAGAAAGAAACCGCAGTTCCAACAAAAGCAGGAGAAGTTACAGAGAATCCAGATGTCTCATAGATTGGCTTTGGTAAAACAAAATGGTATAGCCATTCTGGAAATGTCATCTCATAAGTGCATTCTTGAGCATGTATCCCAGAGAACAAATGCTTATGTTTACACCAAAAAAAACCCCAAAAAACCTATATATAGTAACAGTGAATTTAGTCATGATGACCAAAACCAGAGATAAACTAAATATCCTTCAACATGGAAATAGTTAAACAAACTGTGATACATCCATAGCATGAGATACTACTTAGCAATAAAAGTAAATGAGTGATTGATATGTTAAAAAACTTACATAGATTTCAAAGGAATTATACTGAAGGAAACAAAAAATACCAAAGGGTCACATAATATATTATCCTATGTGTATAACATCAAAATAACAAAACTACAGAGATGGGGAGCATATTAGTGAGTCGGGGGCTAAGGAAGGAGCATAAAGAATGAGATCAATGTTACTATAAAAAATTTGTATGAGGGATCTCTGTGATGGAATCATTCTGTATCTTGCCTGTGTTGGTGGTCACACAAATTTACACATATGAAAAACTATATAAAAAACTGGTGAAATGTGATTAAGGTTAGTAGATCACGTCAATTCCTGATTGTAATTAAGGGAAAATGTGTGAAGCATAGAATAGATCATTGTATGTTATTTCTCATAACTGCATATTAATCTATATCTTAAAAGTTAAAGTTAAAAAATGGTAGTTAAGACCTATGCATACCAACAACTTGTGGTGTTTCCAGGGGAGAGAGAGTCAAAACATGATTGTTTTTCCAAAGTATAGTCTGTGACTTCATACTGACATAAATTAGTGAAAAGGAAAAAAAGGAAGCAAGGAGAAGGAAGGAAGGAAGACAAAAAAAGAAGGAAGAGAGGGAGGGGAAAAAACAGTTTGTATAGGATAATTCCAAATAATTTATGTAGATACTCCACACCTCATGAAGGTGAAGATTGACCTGCCTCCTACCTTGAGTGTGCACTGTACTCAGTGGTTTGCTTCCAAAGAGAAGGACATAGGTCCAAGTCCCTGCTCCGCTGTGTCGGGTACACTTGGACCCAAGCTCGAACTTGTAAACAAACCCTCCTGTGTTTGCATCGGTGTCGGCTCCTTGGTGGTTTCTCAGATTCGCAATTTTGGGCACGACATTTGGGGGCTCGTCCGGGATCCTAGAAACCTCCAGGACCCCATCCTGAGGGTTTCATGCTTGGGGAGTGCACTCAACTTTTTCCACATTTTGCGCGCATATTCTCTGAGAGCTCTACCTGTAGGAATTCCAATCTATATTGGGTCGGCATTGGCTTAGGCAGACACGCTGGCGGGCGTCGATTGGGGGTCTTGAGGAGACGTCCCTTGTCCCCACTGGGAGGACAGGGTCCTCATCTGTAGGGAGGACGGAGGTCCTCATGTAAGGAGGGCCGGCTGCCAGCCCCCCGGGTTGCTTTTTGTTTTGTCTCCGTGGCCGCACTGGAACGTTTGTCTGTTACTGTGTTCTTGTTACCTGTTTGCGCGCTGGTCTGTGTTACTGTGTCCTTGTTAACTGTTTGTGCGTTTGACTGTGTTATTTGTTAACTGTCATAACTGTCTGTGCCTTGGTGTGGACGGGGGACATAATGGGGCAGACGCAAACCACACCCTTGTCCCTTATGCTCTCCCACTTCTCGGATGTTAGGGAAAGAGCTCTTATTCTGAGCATAGACATACGGAGAGAGATTCCAAAATTATTGCATATCAGAATGGCCAATACTCAACGTGGGATGGCCCCGAGAAGGAACTTTTCACCTACCTATTATCTTACAGGTTAAGGCCGTGATCTTCAGGGACAAACCAGACGGCCCCCCTGACCAGGTGCCCAACATCCTGGCTTGGCAGGACATGACCGAAAATTCCCCTCCTTGGCTAAAACCCTTTTTACCCCCCAAAGCACACAACTCGGCTGAAGGTAAGGAGAGACTCCGGGTCCAACGCCAGACTCTAATGGCAGGTCTCCAGGCTGCCGCGTGCAAGACTACCAATCTGGCCAAGGTCTATGATGTGAGACAGGGTAAGGATGAGAGTCCAGCAGCCTTCTTAGAGGGAGTCATAGAGGCTTTTAGGCAGTACACCCTTATGAACCCAGAAGCCCCGGAAACAAAGGCTGCAATTATCATGGCTTTTGTTAACCAGGCCGCTCTGGACATTGAAAAGAAATTGCAAAGAGTAGAGAGACTGGGAGAGAAGAGCTTGCAGGACTTAGTGATAGTAGCAGAACGAGACTGTAATAATAGAGAAAGTCCGGAAGAACAACAAACCAAACTAAGGGACCGGCAGACCCAAAACCTGGCCAAGATCCTGCTGGCCACATCCATGGATGACCCACAGGAAAGATGGAGGCACCTCAAGAAGCTGGCCTCAGGGACAGGTAAGGAGGATGGCCCTTGTCCCCGTCGGGAGCGCCCTAAGATGAACAAAAACCAATGTGCTTATTGCAAAGAAGAGGGCCCCTGGTAAAAAAACTGCCCTAACAAAAGATCTAAGGCCCCTGCCAAGATCTTGGAAATGCAGGACCTGGACGATTAGGGGAGTCAGGGTTCGGCAACCCCCCCCCCCCCGAGCCCAGGGTAACTCTTAGAGCAACTTGTTGAATTCCTAGTGGACACTGGGGTACAACATTCAGTTTTATTACAAGCCCAAGGGAAATTGGCAAGCAAGACTTTATGTAGGGCTACGGGCACCGAACAGTACTCATGGACTACCCGAAGAACTGGGGATCTTGGCATGCGCTGGGTATCCCACTCCTTCATGGTCATCCCTGAGTTTCCCTACCCGTTGTTAGGTCGGGATTTGCTCACCAAGATGGGGGCACAAATTCGCTTCCACCCCAAAGGGACAAAAATCCTAAAAAAAGAGGGGCACCGGATTCAGGTGCTTGTCCTGAGTTCAGAAGACAAATATTGTCTCCACCAAACGCCCTCAGCCCCAATGACTGACATTGACTGTTGGCTGCAGGAATTTCCCCAAGCGTGGTCAGAACCTGGGGGATTTGGGCTGGCCCGGCACCGACCAACCATAACTAAAACCAGGGGCCGACCGTGTCAGGGTCTGCCAATACCCCATGCCTCTCATCTCCCTAGCCCAGACTGGGACCCCCCTCTGCATGACTGTCAAGAAATTTTGGCACAGGTGCATGGAATCAGAGCTGATCTCCAGGACCAGCCACTGCCGAACACCAAAGCCACCTGGTACACAGACGGCAGCAGTTTCCTCTGAGAAGGAATCAGATAAGCGGGGGGCAGCTATAACCATGGAAATGGAGACCCGATGTGGGGGCACCAACCCTGCCCTGTTGTGCCCAAGATTGCGAATCCGAGAAACCACCAAGGAGCTAACACCAATACAAACACATGAGGGTTTATTTGCAAGCTCGGGCTTCGGTCCAAGTATACCCGACACAGCGGAGCAGGGACTTGGACCCCAAGGTGGGTTTTAGCTTAGTTTTAAGGGCTGGTCTCGGGGACCTTCCGAAGGGGGGAGCAATTTCTCAAGTTCCCTTTACATTCTGATATGGGGCTTTCAAGGGCATTGAGCTCTGTTCTTATTCTAATAGGGGCTTCCTGCCCTTGGCTTGGGCTCTGTTCTTATTCTAATGGGGGACTTTCTAGGACATTAAGCTGTAAGCTGTTTTCTTCCTGTAACTGAAGTAAGGTAAAGTTCAGCTCTTATTCACAGGGGCCTGGGATGGCTGCACTTGTGCTACTAATACTGAACTTAAAGTGGAATGGCCTTAATTTTCTTGGCCTCCACAGCCGACACCCCCAACTATACTGATGCTGACTTACACTGGATCAAACACTTGCCTATGACCCAGTGATTGTGTGGCTGGTGGAGGGCCGCAGACTCCAGCATCCTCCTGCCAGAGGAACTAGGACGGCGAGGCCTATCCAGAATACATCGGAGTACTCACACGGGAACAAGGAAGATGGAAGACCTCATACGACATGCAAAGATCACTATTAAAGACTTTGGAACAAAGATGGAGCAGATTGTGGTGAGCTGCCGCACATGCCAGTTAACTAATGCCTCTGCCCACGGATTTAACCTGGCTCCGAGGGGACTGCCCAGGAGCCTACTGGGAAGTGGACTTCACTGAGGCAAAACCTGGAAAATACGGATACAGGTATTTACTAGTGTTTGTAGATACTTTTTCAGGATGGACAGAAGCATTTCCCACCAAACATGAAACACCACAGACCGTGACCAAGAAACTGCTGGAAGACATCTCACCGAGGTATGGTTTTCCTGTTAAAATTGGATCAGACAACAGCCCAGGATTCGTCTCTAAGTTAACATGGGGAGTGGCACTAGTACTTGGGGCAGATTGGAAATTACATTGTGCATATAGGCCCCAGAGCTCAGGACAGGTAGAGAGGATGAACTGAACATTAAAGAAGACCTTAACTGAATTAGCCCTGGAGACTGGCGGGGACTGGGTGACTCTCCTCCCCTTCATTCCCCATATAAGATGGGACTGACTCCCTACGAGATCATGTTCGGTCTTCCTCCACCTGTTATGCCCAATTTAAAACCTGAGGGGCTTGCTGAATTTGATGGTTACCAACTCCTTTTCTCCCTCCAAATGTTACAATGAACCCATGAGCAGGTGTGGCCTAAGCTGAGGGCCCTCTACGAGACTGGGCCACCCTGAACCCTCATGGATATCGGACAGGTGACTGGGCCAGCACCAGACACTTCAACCTCGCTGGAAGGGACCTTACATCGTGATCCTGACCACTCTCACCGCTCTCAAGGTCGACGGGATTACTCCCTGGGTCCACTACACCCACTTCCAGCCAGCTGACCAACACTCTGTTCTCAAGGACTTTGTTCAGAAAGGAAAAGCCAACCGGACAAGAACAATCCCCTAAAGCTAAGACTGCACTGTTCTCACTTATTTCCCACCTTCAAGACTCCCTAGTCTGAGGTTGTCTTTCAAAATAGAAGGGGATCAGAACATGAAGATTCCTAACTCTGGGAAATGAACTAGGAGTGGTGAAAGGGGAGGTGGGTGGGGGTTGGGAGTGACTGGGTGACGGGCACTCAGGGGGGCACTTGACGGAATGAGCACTGGGTGTTATTCTGTATGTTGGTAAATTGAACACCAATAAAAATAAATTTATTATTAAAAAAACAACAAAATAGAAGGGGATTAGACTTAGTCTTCTTACAACAAAGGGTGGGGGTGGGGGGTTACATGCTGCCTTAAACCTAGGATGTTGCTTCTTCACTGAAATGTAAATGGGAGCAAGAACAGCAACAAGGTTGGTTCGAATCCTGGTTTAATCATTCCCCCTGCCTCACTCTGAGAGCAACCTGGACCCATGATTGGGTCCTTCCTTAGGTTCCTCTGAGAGGGGAAAATATGGAGGCCGAGAAAATTAAGGCCATTCCACTTTAAGTTCAGCGTTAGCACAAGTACAGCCATCCCAGGCCCCTGTGAATAAGAGCTGAACTTTACCTTACTTCAGTTACAGGAAGAAAACAGCTTTTAGCTTAATGTCCTAGAAAGCCCCATATTAGAATAAAAACAGAGCTCAATGCCCTTGAAAGCCCCTTATCAAAACGTAAACAGAACTTGAGAAATTGCTCCCCCCCTTCTGAAGGTCCCCTAGACCAGCCCTTAAAACTAAGCTGAAACCCACCTCGGGGCCCAAGTCCCTGCTCCGCTGTGTCGGGTATACTTGGACTCAAGCTCGAACTTGTAAATAAACCCTGGTGTGTTTGCATCGAAAACAAAACAAAACAAAACAAAACAAAAAAAACAAAGAGTAGGACATAGGGACACCTGAGTGCCTCAGTGGTTGAGCATCTGCCTTTTGGCTCAGGTCGTGATCCCGGGGTCCTGGGATCAAGTCCCACATTGGACTCCTGCAGGGAGCCTGCTTCTCCCTCTGTCTGTGTTTCTGCCTCTGTGTCTCTCATGAATAAATAAATAAAATCTTAAAAACAAATTTATTTATTTTATTTTTAAATAAAAATAAAAATAAAAATAAATTTTATTTTTAAAAATATTTTATTTATTTATTCATTTATTTATTTTATTTATTTATTCATTTATTCTTAAAAACAAATTTTATTTTTAAAAATATTTTATTTATTTATTCATGAGAGACGCAGAGAAAGACACAGGCAGAGGGAGAAGCAGGCTCCAGGCAAGGAGCCTGATGTGGGACCCGATCCTGGGTCCCCAGGATCACCCTGGGCTGCAGGCAGTGCTAAACCGCTGCGCCACCGGGGCTGCCACAGAACAAATTTTTAAAAAACAACAACAAAGAGTAAAGCATATAAAAAGGGGAGAAGGAGTAACTTTACATTGGAAAAATCTGGTGAAAATTACCCCAGACAAGTGACCAAGATTAGCATCATCAGTAGTAGGTTATATAGGCATAATGCACCCCTAAGAAGACATGATAATTAAGGGCACTTAATCTCTGCAATCTTCTTTTCTGAAACGCATAACCTTTGTCTAATGAGTAAAGCAAAAACAAAAACAAAAAACACAAAAAAATTGAGGAACATTGTATAAAATACCTGTCAGTACTCCTCAAAATTGTCAGAGCCATTAAAAACAAAGACCTGAGTGGCTCTCACACCCCAGAGAGTCCTAAGAGGAGTTGTTGACTAAATATAAATGTGATTCTTGAAAAGCAATCTGAAAAAGAAGGACATTAGGAAAGTGAGTGAAATATGAATAAAATATAGAATTTAGTTAATATTGGGATGCCTGGGTGGCTCAACGTTGAGCATCTGCCTTTGGCTCAGGTCATGATCCTGGGATCTGGGATCAAGTCCCACATCCAGCTCCTTGCAGGGAGCCTGCTTCTCCCTCTGCCTATATCTCTGCTTCTCTCCATCTGTGTCTTTTATGAATAAATAAATAAAATCTTTTTAAAAAAATTTTAGTTAATATTAATGTACAGATATCAGTTCTTTGGTTTTATGAAAGAACCAGGATAGGCTCCATAGTAATGTATATGTTAGCAATAGAGAAATCTGAATGAAAGATGTATGGTACTACACAAATTAATCCCTTTGTCTGTTTGCTGCTGTAGTAATATCTACCTACTTTTATTGCAGTACTCATCCCATACGTGATCTCTTTCTTCATTAATCAATCTCCCTCATTTTGAAATGCTTTAGTGAATTTATTTTTTTCAATTTTGAATTCTGTATATAGTATATAGCGTTTGTTGATCTTAATGAAATCTAATTTAATTAGTAGTGTCAAGTCAGTGTGTACTAAGAATAAGATAATCTTCCAGGAATAGGAAACCATAGGAACATTTAGGCAAAACCTAGACTTTCCATAGCTTGACATCTTGTTAACTGTAAGAGAGTGTTAAAAGATCAGTAACAGTACAAAGTAGATAATAAGCCAAAAGAGAAATGTCATAGTTAACCAGGAAAAAATATGTTGATATTTACTGCAGATATAAAGGAAGATTTCACTGAGGAGGTGACACTTGCATCTGACCTTAAAGAAAAGAAAAAATTTAGCTAACAAGATAAAGTAGAGGAGGTAATTCTATACGGGGAAATTAGGAATAGAGTGTGAATACAAAGGAAGGAGAAAATAAGAGATGTTAGAAAGGAAAAGTCAATAACTGGTTTAGTGGTTACATGGGAATAATGACCAAAATGCAAGAAAATTCTAAATTGGACCTCTGGGAAAACAATAGTGGTGCTGACAAAAAAGAAAATCAGAGCTTGTACTAGTAGATGGTTTGAAGACCTCTAATCATATCCTGGAGAGAATATTTCTCCAGGATGCTATACTTGGGTTCCTTAGCCCTTAATCAGAAACTGGCAGGGCTGTCATGAAGCTGCAATGTTTGGTCTGACCAGGCATTCCATAGTAAACCCCATGGCATTGAGGAATTAGGGAGATCTTAGCTCTGCCCACAATCCTACAGGCTGAGGACAGATATCCTATCAAGACCTACTCAGTTATGTGTTTTTACCTATTAAAAGAGTTTATGTTTTCCTCTTTAATAGTATATTCAGCATTTCCATTTAATAGTATATTCAGCATGCTGGAGTCTGCGGTACCCAGTTAGCAGTAGGAATTTTGAATATTTTATATTTTGTAAGAAATTTCAATGACCGAATACAAATTACAAGGTAAGTGTCTTGATAAGGTAAGTAACCCAGTTTTCCTAGATTGTGAAAATCTGTTTAAGCTAACTCTATAGTTATTTGTCACTAGTATTTGTGAAGCTCAATCTTGGTAAGCAGATGATTTACCCAAGAATAGGACAGTGTTATTTGACTGTGACCTGGTTCTTTCTGTATATCACTTAAGTAGACATAATGATGTTGAGTCTCCTCCCATATAGCCCAACAAAATAAAATGCTGGAAAGTGCTTTGAAAGCAATAAGGGATCATAAGTCAAAATGAAGTAATACGTTTCAGTAGAAAAATAATTGTTTGTGCTAAAAGCATCTAGTTTGGTCCAGGTAAAACATCCAGTGTTCAAAGGCCTGGATTCTAGCCCTAAGGTGATTGTGTATTTAACTCATTTTCAGTGAAAGCAACATGCTAAATTTAGAGAGAAAAATAACTTACCAGGTCCTTCTATCATAAATTTCATGGTTTAAGGGGTGAGACATATAAGAAAACATATAGTCACAAAACAGTGATGAAATTTAGGTTTCAATCCAGGCTGTGATGAATATAGTTTGGAAGGAAAGTTTATAATAGAACCTAGCCAAGCTTTGGGATACCCAAAAGTAAGGAAATAGCTCTTGAACTAGACATTGGAAGCTGTATAGCATAGCACTTAAATCAGAGCTGTGCTCTACTTTTTTGAAAAGTTAGAGAATTTTCAAAGATCTGGACATTCTGAAATCTCAGTTTCTCACCATCTGATGAGTCTAGTTCAGGCATAAACAAACCACTGACTACACCAAGATTCACTTTAAGACAGGAGAGAGTAAGATGCATTCTGGCCAATTTTGCCATTATTATTATTTATTATTATTATTATTATTATTATTATCTTAAATTATGTCCACATCTAAAAGCAGGCTAACTCATCCAGTCAATCAAACACCCAGTGACAGGAAGCAGATTATGATTGGCATGTGATCTCTTGGTTTGAAGGGGATCCACACAGAATGCTATAATAAAAGTTGGGTATGTAAAGAATATTGGCTATCAGTTGGCTATTTCTGGCAGTGCCACCACACAGAGGCCTTGGTGCTTCACAAGAAGTCTCAGGCTCTTAGTGTGAGCAAAGGGAGCAGATTTTGGTATTTTTATCATAATTTCTTCAAAAGTGGTTACTCTTTTTGGTGAACAAATGAATATCAAGTATCTTCATGGAAGCAATGAGTTGAAATCAAACTGTGCAAGTGTTAGAAAAGTAATCAATGACCTAGTATTTGAACATACTGTTTCTAAGGAGAGAGTACTGGATAAACATAAGCAACATGTTCTTTTAGTCCTTCTGTAAAAAACAAAAATCAAAACAGAACAAAAAACAAAGGAAACTTGAATTTCACTGTTAATGTTTACACACATACATACACACAGGTTCCAGAAGAGAGGAGTAGCCTAACAATTTAAAAATAATATTTTCAAGAATTTCATGAAAAAATAAATTTCACAGTTTTTCAAGAAGATAAGATAATAGGACACTGTATTTTATTTCACTACCATTTTGTTAGGATGGTTTTAAAATAATAATTTAATAATAAATTTTATCAAAATTTTGTTGCTAATGCAAAAGGCATAGACTTTTTTTTTTCTTTAATCTGTTCTAAATGGTGAACCAACTTTAGAGATATTCTGATGTTAGTCTTTCCTTATTTTAAATTTGAGTGATTATTTTTTTATATACCAGTATGGTCAATTTGCTATTTTCTTTATAGTTTTGGAAACTTTTCATGAATACAGTTTCTCTTTTTTGTACTGTCATTGTCTGATTTTTAACAAGGTCATATGAGTCTCATACAAAAAGAGGAGAATTTTCCCTCTTGTAATAAACTTATCAAAGGTTGTGTAGATATTTAAAACATTTAAAGGTATTAGAGGAGAAGACTAAATAGAACTAAGATAGTCTAAAAAGGAAAAAAAAATGTAAATGTGAGGGAAAGAAGCCCTAAAGATTTTCCCTGTACCCATGAGTGGTATAATAGCTGTACCTAGTGGTTAAGAAGAGTATGAATTCTACAACATAAAGAACCCTATAAGATCATGTAGAAAGAAAAATTTCTGGGGCACCTGGACGGCGCAGTCAGTTAAGCATCCGCCTTCAGCTCAGGTGATGATCCTGGGGTCCTAGGATCAAGTCCTACATTGGACTCCCTGCTCAGAATGGAGACTGCTTCTCCCTCTGATCCTGGCCCTGCTCATGTTCCCCTTCCCCCTCTCTCAAATAAATAAATTAAATGTTAAAAAAAAAGGTAAGAAAGAAAGAAAACTTTCTCCCTTACTGATAATCTGAATTTACTATAGACCATGTGAATACAGTAAGTGTTTTCTCTGGGTGGAAAATAAGGCTAATTAGATTAAAATTTTAAATAATCATAAGTGCCTATAACACAAGATGTAGCCATAATGATCAATTTTTCCTTAAATTATAGTGGCCAGAGCCAAAAGACTTGAGTAAAGTAGAAGTGTTTTAGAATCAGAAAAATTCTTCTATAAATTAAATGAGCAACTTTTTTTTTTCCAAAGTCAAATAAAGCCTATGATATCTGACCTGGAAATAAGCATACATTTTTTCTTTCATTATAACATGTACACTCTGGTTTCTAAAAGTACATTAATTCATGGATAAGGAGGTGCCTGTGTGGCTCAGTTGGTCAAGTGTCTGCCTGAGTCCCACCTATGGGGCAGGAGTGGAGGGGGTCCCTGCTTAGCAGGGAGTCTGCTTCTCTGTTTCCTAGCTCATACTTTCTCTTTCACTCTGTCTCAAATAAATAAATAAAAATCTTTTAAGAAAAATCATGGATAAGGAGTATAGAAAAATATTAAGAACTGATTCAAGTGATTATGGATGAGTTGTTTTATATTTGCCATTGTTATCATTCTTAAATTTTAATGAGAAACTGCTTCATTTCTATAACATTTTTAATAACTCTGTTCTTACAGAGAGCCATGAGAAGTAGGAATGAAACAGAATCCACAGACTTCATTCTCCTGGGCTTCTTCCCTGAATTTAAACACATCACAGCCGTGGTCTCCATCATTCTTCTGATCTACATGGCCGCCTTCACTGGCAACACTCTTCTGATCATCCTCATTTGGTTGTATTCCCATCTCCACACCCCCATGTACTTCCTGCTCAGTCTGCTCTCCTTAATGGACTTGACTTTGACCTCTAGCATTGTCCCCAAGATGGTGGCCAACTTCTTCTCTGGTTGGCGGAACATATCATTCCTGGCTTGTGGGACTCAAATTTTCTTCTCCCTGACTGTGGCCATTGCAGAATGCATCCTTATAACTCTCATGTGCTTTGATCGTTACGTGGCTATATGTGATCCTCTGCGGTACCCAGTTATCATCAATCCTAGAGTTTGCTTACGGATGATTGCCATGTCTTGGGCTGGAGGGGCACTTACTTCTCTGGGTCACACTGTTTTTACCTTACATTTTAATATCTGCAACCCTAGAGAGATTCCCCACTTCTTCTGCGAAGTCATGGCTGTGCTTAGGATCGTCTGTGAGGATATCTCAGCCTATGAGAAGGCAGTGGTGATAACAAGCATCCTTGTTCTGCTTCTGCCATTATCTCTCATTTTGTCTTCCTATGTTCTCATACTCCTTGCTGTACTCCGAATGAACTCCCCAGAGGGCAGGAACAAGGCTCTAGCCACCTGCTCCTCTCACCTCTGTGTGGTGGGTCTCTATTTTGGTCCAGGTATGTGCATCTACATGAGACCTGGTTCTGCCAAGACTCCAAAGTTGAATCAGGGTCTCTTTCTATTTGGAACTGTCCTCACTCCACTCCTAAACCCTCTTGCCTATAGTCTCAGGAACAAGGATGTTCTAAGTGCACTGAAAAAGTTAATGGGGAGGTATCAGTCCTCAAAGTAAATGATAGAAATCCCAATATCAGTCATAGACAAAATAGGGATGCACCAGCAAAGGGGTATTTTGCCAGTTAAAAAAATAATCCCTTCAAGATCTTGGAAAAGTCAATTCATTTTACTGAGTTTATCTGCAGGAAAAAAATGTTTATCCTTTCCTCTTTCCATCTTAGAATTTCTTTCCAATTGTCCTAGATGGTGTGCTGATGAAGGAAAGGGAACTGTGCACATTAATTTTCTTCATGATTTATAATTGATGGTAGTGTGCAAGTTAGTATTTCCAAAAGTTTCAGGTTGATCCCATGAAAGAAAGGCCAGTTTTTGCATCCCTGGTTGAAAAAGAAAAAGAAAAAA
Source organism: Canis lupus dingo (assembly GCF_003254725.2). NCBI lineage: Eukaryota > Metazoa > Chordata > Mammalia > Carnivora > Canidae > Canis > Canis lupus. The sequence continues at coordinate 1,544,277 of NC_064256.1, forward strand.
GAAATTCACCTAGCACAGAGATACTTCAGGATAATTCCCAGTTAAAATAAATTAACGGACACAATGATAAATCATCAAGAATCAGATAAATTTACCAGTGTTGTTTTGCTCTAACAGGACTCTGAATTTTTCTTACTCCTGTGAAAATAGTCTTCACTCTATGTCAGTGCTTCCCAAGAGTGGTTTTCTGATGACTTGCATTAGAATCATCTACTGACTTCATAAAATATACTACTTTTGTGCCCATATCAGATTAGCAGAATTGTAAACTGTTAAATTGGGCTCAAGAATCTGACTGGCAGACCAGTTAGTGCTTGCCATGTTTGCCAAGGGTTATGAGCCACTGATCTAATTATTGACCTAATTTTCTAGACTTGTAATGCAAAGTAATTTACTGATTGTAAAGTTTCCTGATGTCATTATAATGTATGTAATAGAATGAGTTAAAGTAGCTAGCAAAAACTAATATTATTTTTAAGATAATAGAGAATAAACTTTGTGTTTGGAATAGTTCATGATTTAAAAACATTGAGCACACAGAGTAAAAACAAACATTATATGGTTTCATTCATTTGGGGAATATAAAGAATAGTGAAAGGGAATAGAGGGGAAGGGAGAAGAAATGGGTAGGAAATATCAGAAAGTGAGACAAAACATGGAAGACTCCTAACTCTGGGAAACGAACTAGGGGTGGTGGAAGGGGTGGTGGGCGGGGAGTGGGGGTGACTGGGTGGTGGGTGGGCACTGAGGGGGGCACTTTACAGGATGAGCACTAGGTGTTATTCTGTATGTTGGCAAATTGAACACCAATAAAAAATAAATTTATTATTAAAAAATAAAATTATATAATTTGATTTAAAAAAGTAAAAATAAAAAGATAGGTTTATTATATAAAAATATTAATGCTTGAAAATATTTTAACAATTAAAATTTTAAGCAGGAGGTATTATAGATGTTTCCAAAGTATTGATATATATCAAAAATTGAAAATACAATATATAGCTGTCACACTAGGAACTTATTATATTTTATTTTTTAAAATGACTGAAATAACAGAAAAGCAGTTTTTCAATCAATAGGAAACACTCAGAAGGAGAGGTAACGACCTAACAACTTATCCCTTAATTATTTCAGAAGCCATCCATTGGACATTGTATTACAGAGATACAAAGCTGAGTTTTGGAAAACTTAAAATCTATGTCAAACTTCAATTGTGCCAACAATATTAACCATGGCCCCTTCATAATTGCTAGAGAGAATGAGATGAGAGAATCTGGTACAGAGAAGGGCCCTGAAAGTTTCCATTGAAATTGAGTAAAAATACCACTTAAGTGAAGGATAAGAATTATATTTAATCCATCTCAAATAAGCAGACTGTGTCATTTAATGGTTACTATCATGGGTTCTCACCACCCTGTTAATGATGCTGTAACACTCTGGTACTCCAAAGGGAGTCCACAGATAAGATTGTATTTAGAAGATGACACTAGGAAGAGGGAAGAAATACTCAATGAAGGAAGACAGTGCTAGCTGAAGAGTTTCTATTGAATAATATGTGTTCATAAAGCATGTTATTTATGTTTGACAGTTTTAAAAGTTTTATTTTTATACATAACTCATGTAAATGAGCATTTTTTATTTTTATAAATTTATCTTTTATTGGTGTTCAATTTGCCAACATATAGAATAACACCCAGTGCTCATCCCGGCAAGTGCCCACCTCAGTGCCCGTCACCCAGTCACCCCCACCCCCCGCCCACCTCCCCTTCCACCACACCCCTAGTTCGTTTCCCAGAGTTAAGAGTCTTTAATGTTCTGTCTCCCTTTCTGATATTTCCCACTCATTAATGAAATGGAATAAAGGGGAAAGAAGAAAAAATAAGCATTTTAACCTGGTGGAATTCACACCAAAGAGTTGGATCAGGAAGGCACTCATCTTGCACTTTAGACTACATGTCTGTGTCCCACTCTTGTTGGGGAAGCACCTTTACACAATATGACAATCTTGTAAGAGGAAATAATTATTTAAAATAACTAAGTACATGACCATTCAGAATAATTATGATTAAATCCAAATGAAATCATGTTTCTTTCATGTTTCTTCATTCTCATATTCATGACTTTCATTTTCTTCTTCTACTTTAATAGCTCTCCTACATGCATATACTTTGTTGTAGAACAACCTTAATGTCTTCTATAAATAAATAGAATATTAAAAATCAACCACATTAATATGAAAATAAACTTTTGTAACTGAATAAATTATTTTAAGATGGAAACTAGAACTCCATGGGGATAGGATATAGAAAATGAAGCTTTTATGAAAGATACAAAGTAACAACCATTTCAGGTGCCCAGAGACTCTGAAATGGTACAAATGTAAAATGGACATGACATCTGAGCAAGCAGGGGACAGGAGGCATTTGAAGACAAATATTTTTCAGATGGTTCTCTGAGTTAAGGCAGTTGGACATGGAAATAACTATGGCAGTCATCTCACCAGAAGACATTAGCTGAAATTTTTGGTAATCAGCAATTTTACAACTTGCACATAGAAAATCAAAGGCATACAGGTTTACACATGGAATATCTTGAAAACTAAAATCCCTATAGAACATGAACAATTGGTCAAAGGCTTGCTTTTTTTTTCAACAGTTTTTGAGCATGCCTCACTATCCTCTAAGATTGAGTAGAGAAAATCATGGTAGAAGACAATGGTTTTGTGGTGACATTTTAATGATTTTGTTATTGTTAAACTATGAAAGAGCATCAGAATTTCTTCATTTATGTTCATGTGGGTATGACATTGGAGACCATGTTTGCTCATTTGTTCAAGAAATATTTTTTTGAGAACCTACTATATGTTAGACACTGGAGTTAAAGCAGTGAAAAAAAGAAAATCAGTGCTTTCATGGAGCTTACATTCTGACTGGGTAACATTAGATATAATAAAGAATATGTAACATGTTGATAAGTGATAATGAAAAATAAAGCAGGGAAGAAAGATAGAGAAGGATGCCTTTTGTATATATCATCTTCAGGGGAAGCATCTCTGAATAGGGAGCTTTTGAGCAGAGACATTAATGAGTAAAGAATAACAGTACATTTAGGGAAATTTTGTTCATACAAAAGAAAAAAAAAAGACTTTGGGAATAGAAGTGGGCCCAGCACGTTCAAGCGACGCTGATGAGGCTGGTGTGGTTGAAAGAGTGATAGAAGACACAGTCAGAGAGCACCATAGGCAAGTCTTCTAGGCCAATTAGAAAAGTCTTGCAATAGTCTAAGTGAGAAATGGTGGAAGTTTGAAGTGAGGTGGGATGTATCAGGTAAGGAGATGTGGTCCAATTCTGGACATAACTCAAAGGTAAGCTGGCATGATTTGTTGAAGATTATGAGATAGAGGTTGTGAGATAGAGGAGTCAAGGGCAGCTCTGAGAGTTTAGCATGCAAAACTGGGAGAACAGCAATCTTAATTCTCTGGATTGAAAAGGAAGGCACATTACTTCTGCTTCACAGCTCATCGATAGATCTCCTGCAGTGGCCTTGGGACAAGAAGCACCTAGATGCTATGGGTCACTGCCATGAGATCTGTGCTGGTTAGTCTGTTTGACCCTACCCTCTCCTGGCCTGTGTGGACCACTATCCAGACTATATCACCCCAATTCCCTTGTATTCTGACTTCCTGCTATACTTGATCTATGAGAGGCACCTGTATATTAGAAGGAAGAGGGAAGAGTATTTATGATCTTGCTCTTACCAGGATGGGTTTGAAGAATGATTGCATTCCTTCACCAAGGTCATAACCCCTATGGGCAGCTCTCTTAGTTCTGTAAATACCACTCCCTTCCCTCCAGATAAAGGGACACAGTGTTTCCACTGCTAGCAACTAGCCCCTTTACTCTGCTGTTTCCCATACCCTGCTCTATTTCTGAACATTATATTTTCATCCTCACTGTCTTCCTTGTGGTTTCAAGGCTTTCTTTAGTGTAATGCTTAGATTCTTTCTCTTTTGCCTTTGTATACCTATTACAGTGTGTGTGTGTGTGTGTGTGTATGGTTGCATTTAGGTTCATATATAACATCTTCTGTGTATTGCAGCCTATATTAAGTTGGTTGTTTAAGTTCAAAGACATTCTAAAAGAGCATGTTTTACTGCTAACTCCACATTTTATGCATATGCTGTCATAGTTTACCTCCTTTTAATTTCTATGTGCTTTGACTAATTTTTTCTATACATAGTTGATTTTTTACATTTGCATTTTAACCTCTATACTGGCTTTATAAATATTAATCTCCTACCTTTATAATATGCTTTTCCTGTGATTTTTTTTCTTTTCATACTTTTCTAACTTCTACTCGAGGTCTTTTATTTCTATTAAAAAATCAATTTAACATTTCCTGTAATACGGGTCTAGTGGTGATAAACTCCATTAACTTTTTTTTGTCTGGAAAACTATTTCTCTCTTTTTCTATGCTGAATAATAACATTGCCAGGTAGAGTATTCTTGGCTGTAGGGTATTTCTTTCAACAGTTTGAATGTATCATGCCAATCCCTATGAACTGTAAAGTTTTTTGTTTTTTGTTTTTAGGAAAAAATGTTCATCTGATAGCCTTATAATTTTCATTGTATGTAACCATTTTCTCTCCTCCTGTATTTTAAGATTCTGTCTTTATTTTTATTTTTACCACTTTATTTATTTAGTTTTAAAGACTTTATTTATTCATGAGAGAAACAGAGAGAAAGAGGAAGAGACATCACAAAGGGAGGTGCAGGCTCCGTGCAAAGAGCCTGATGCATGACTTGATCCAGGGACTTTGGGATCACAACCTGAGATGAACGCTGAGCCACCCAGGCATCCCACAACTTTAATCATTATGTGTTTTGGTGTACACCTTTTTGGATTCATCTTAGGAGTTCTCTGTTCTTTGTGGGCCTGGATTCCTGTCTTTTTACCTATATTAGGGAAGTTTTCATCTCTCTTTTTTTAATTTATTAATTTTTTATAAATTTATTTTTTATTGGTGTTCAATTTGTCAACATACAGCATAACACCCAGTGCTCATTCCATCAAGTGCTCCCCTCAGTGCCCGTCACCCAGTCACCCCCACACCCCGCCCACCTCCCTTTCTACCACCCCTTGTTCATTTCCCAGAGTTAGGAGTCTCTCATGTTCTGTCTCCCTTTCTGATATTCCCCACTCATTTTTTCTTCTTTCCCCTTTATTCCCTTTCACTATTTTTTATATTCCCCAAATGAATGAGACCATATAATGTTTGTCCTTCTCCGATTGACTTATTTCACTCAGCATAATACCCTCCAGTACCATCCACATCGAAGCAAATGGTGAGTATTTGTCGTTTCTAATGGCTGAGTAATATTCCATTGTATACATAAACCACATCTTCTTTATCCATTCATCTTTCGGTGGACACCAAGGCTCCTTCCACAGTTTGGCTATTGTGGACATTGCTGCTATTAACATCAGGGTGCAGGTGTCTCGGCGTTTCATTGCATCTGAATCTTTGAGGTAAATCCCCAGCAGTGCAATTGCTGGGTCATAGGGCAGATCTATTTTTAACTCTTTGAGAAACCTCTGCACAGTTTTCCAGAGTGGCTGCACCAGTTCACATTCCAACCAACAGTGCAGGAGAGTTCCCCTTTCTCCACATCGTCTCCAACATTTGTTCTTTCCTGCCTTGTTAATTTTCCCCATTCCCAATGGTGTGAGGTGGTAAAACATTCACCAGCCTTATTAAAAAGAAGAGAGAAGACTCAAATTAATGAAATCATGAATGAGAAAGGAGAGATCACTACCAACACCAAGGAAATACAAGTGATATTAAAAACATATTATGAACAACTATATGCCAATAAATTAGGCAATCTAGAAGAAATGGACACATTTCTGGAAAGCCACAAACTACCAAAACTGGAACAGGAAGAAATAGAAAACGTGAACAGGCCAATAACCAGAGAGGATATTGAAGCAGTCATCAAAAACCTCCCAAGACACAAAAGCCCAGGGCCAGATGACTTCCCAGGGGAATTCTATCAAATGTTTAAAGAAGAAACCATACCTATTCTACTAAAGCTGTTCTGAAAGGTAGAAAGAGATGGAGTACTTCCAAACTCATTCTATGAGGCCAGAATCACCTTAATTCAAAAATGAGAGAAAGACTCTACCAAAAAGAGGAATTATAGACCAATATCCCTGATGAACATGGATGCAAAAATTCTCAACAAGATACTAGCCAATAGGATCCAACAACACATTAAGAAGATTATTCACCATGACCAAGTAGGATTTATCCCCAGAACGTATGGCTGTTTCAACACTCGTACAACGATCAATGTGATTCACCACATCAGCAAAGGAAAAAAAGAGAACCATACGATCCTCTCAATAGATGCAGAGAAAGCATTTGACAAAATACAGCATCCATTCCTGATCAAAACTCTTCAGATTGTAGGGATAGAGGGAATATTCCTAAACATCTTAAAAGCCATCTACGAAAAGCCCACAGCAAATATCATTCTCAATGGAGAAGCCCTGGGAGCCTTTCCCCTAAGATCAGGAACAAGACAGGGATGTCCACTCTCACCACTGCTATTCAACATAGTACTGGAAGTCCTAGCCTCAGCAATCAGAAAACAAAAAGAAATTAAAGTGATTCAAATTGGCAAAGAAGAGGTTAAACTCTCCCTCTTTGCTGATGACATGATACTCTACATAGAAAACCCAAAAGACTCCACCCCAAGATTGCTAGAACTCAGACAGCAATTTGACAGTGTGGCAGGATACAAAATCAATGCCCAGCAGTCAGTAGCATTTCTATACACTAACAATGAGACTGAAGAAAGAGAAATTAAGGAGTCAATCCCATTTACAATTGCACCCAAAAGCATAAGATACCTAGGAATAAACCTAATCAAAGAGGGAAAGGATCTATACCCTAAAAACTATAGAACACTTCTGAAAGAAATTGAGGAAGACATAAAGAGATGGAAAAATATTCCATGCTCATGGATTGGCAGAATTAATATTGTGAAAATGTCAATGTTACCCAGGACAATTTACACATATAATGCAATCCCTATCAAAATACCATGGTCTTTCTTCAGAGAGTTAGACAAATTATTTTAAGATTTGTGTGGAATCAGAAAAGACCCCGAATAGCCAGAGGAATTATAAAAAAGAAAACCACAGCTGGGGGCATTACAATGCTAGATTTCAGGTTGTACTACAAAGCTGTGGTCATCAAGACAACGTGGTACTTGCACAAAAACTGACACATAGATCAATGGAACAGAATAGAGAATCCAGAAGCGGACCCTCAACTTTATGGTCAACTAATATTTGACAAAGCAAGAAAGACCATCCATTGGAAAAAAAAGACAGTCTCTTCAATAAATGGTGCTGGGAAAATTGGACATCCACATGCAGAAGAATGAAACTAGACCACTCTCTTGCACCATACACAAAGATAAACTCAAAATGGATGAAAGATCTTAATGTGAGACAAGATTCCATCAAAATCCTAGAGGAGAACACAGGCAACACCCTTTTTGAACTTGGCCACAGTAACTTCTTGCAAGATACATCCATGAAGGCAAGAGAAACAAAAGCAAAAATGAACTATTGGGATTTCATCAAGATAAGAAGCTTTTGCACAGCAAAGGATACAGTCAACAAAACTGGAAGACAACCTACAGGATGGGAGAAGATATTTGCAAATGACATATCAGATAAAGGGCTAGTTTCCAAGATCTATAAAGAACTTATTAAACTCAACAGCAAAGAAACAAACAATCCAATCATGAAATGGGCAAAAGACATGAACAGAAATCTCACAGAGGAAGACCTAGACATGGCCAACAAGCACATGAGAAAATGCTCTGCATCACTTGCCATCAGGGAAATACAAATCTCTTTTTTTAAGATTTATTTATTTATTTATTTATTTATTTATTTATTTATTCATTTATTTATTTATTTATTCATGAGAGACACACACACACACACAGAGACAGAGAGAGGCACAGACACAGGCAGATGGAGAAGCAGGCTCCATGCAGTGAGCCCGACTTGGGTCACAATCCCCAGTCTCCAGGATCAGGCCCTGGGCTGAAGGCTTGCTAAACTGCTGAGCTCCCCAGACTGCCCAAGTTTTCATCTCTTATTCCATTTTTTATAAAATTTTATTTCATGTAAATTGAACTAATGAACTTATGGTGTATTGTCAGTTTTAGAGGTAGAGTTCAGTGATTGATCAGTTGCATACAAGACAATGTGCTCTTCACATCATGTGCCCTCCTAATGCCCATCACCCAGTTACCCCATCCCACACTCACCTCTCCTCCAGCAACCCTCAGTTTGTTTCCTAGAGTTGAGTCTTTTATGATTTGTCTCCCTCTCTGATTTCATCTTATTTTATTTTTCCCTGTCTTCCCCCATATCCTGTTTTGTTTCTTAATTCCACATATGAGTGCAAATGATATTTGTCTTTCTCTGGTTGACTTATTTTGCTTAGCATAAGACCATTTAGTTTCATCAGTGTCATTTCAATTGGCAGGATATATTACTCAGCCAGCTATTATTTCTTATTTCTTTTTTTTGAAGATTTTATTTATTTATTTATGAGAGACATGGAGAGAGAAGCAGAGACACAGGCAGAGGGAGAAGCAAGGAACCCAATGTGGATCCCGAACTCCAGGATCACGCCCTGAGCCAAAGGCAGACATTCAACCACTGAACCACCCAGGCGTCCCAAAGCCAGCTATTATTTCTGTTTCCTCTCTTCTCTCCTTCTGAGATCTTTATAAGGTGAGTGTTACTACACTTGATGTCACTCACTGTGTCCCCTTAAGTTATTATAATTTTTTATTATTCGTTGTTTTTTTTTTGTCTTTTTGATGTTCAACTTATTTGTTTTCCATTACCTTGTCTTGAAGATTGCCAAATTGTTAATCTACACCCTCTAATCTGTTTTTTATTTCCTCTAGTGCATTTTTGAAATGTCTTTTATTGCATTTTTCAGCTCTGATTAATTTTTTAAAGATTTTATTTATTTATTCATGAGTGACACAAAAGAGAGAGAGGAAGAGACATAGGCAGAGGGAGAAGCAGGCTCCATGCAGGGAGCCTAATGTGGGACTCGATCCCAGGACTCTGGGATCATGCCCTGGGCCAAAGGCAGGCATTAAACTGCTGAGCCACCCAAGTGTCCCTGAATTTTTTGTTGTTGTTGTTCTCACTGAGTTTATCCACTTGTTCTACAAGTTCAATGAGTATCTTTATGACTTTTTTTTTAAGTTGTAAGTTGTTTATTTATCAAGATAAACTATTTCATAAGTTAATATATATGTTTCATGGTTCAGGAACACAAGGCAGTGAAAATCATTCATGGGACTCAACCCAAAGCAATTATTTTTTGAAGGTTTTATTTATTTTTCAGAGACAGAGCACAAGGAGTGGGACTGGCAGGGAGAGGGAGAAGCAGGCTCAGCAAGGAGCCTGATGTAAAATTTGATCCCAGGATCCTGGTGTCATGAGGTGAGCCAAAGGTAGAAGCTTAAAGGACTGAACCACCCAGGCATCCCCAAAATAATTCTTTACATTACAAAATCACTTTGCACTCTGAAAGATACCAGCTTTCTTTATCTCCTCAAAATCGTTTGTGGAGTCATAATTTCTGTAGAAATATGCATATGCCTTCTTTCTTGATTCAGCCATAACAAATTTAGAGAAAGCTGAAATCCACAAGAATACAGTGAATGCTTTAGCAAAATGAAATCACAGATGTCTGACCAGAAGGCCTCACACTGGAGGTTTCATTGAAGCACTGAAATTCACAGTAGTTAGCCTCAACACCAACCTCAAACCCAATATCCTTCTAACTGATACAGAAATGGATGTATGATCATTACTTTGAATTCTTTAGCAAATATATTGTTTATCTCCATTTTATTTAGCTATTTTAATGTAATCTGGTCTTGTTCTTTCATTGGAATATACTCATCTATCTCCTCAGTTTATATATCTCTTTGTGTTTGTTTCTATGCATTAGATAGATCAGCTGCATCCCTCGGGCTTGTTCCCTGTTCTTGAAATCAGTGACCTTCTATAGAATTGGTCCCATGATACCCTATAGTACAATCTCCCCAGTCACTGAAACCAGGTGTTCCAGGAGTATCTTTTGTGTGGGCTGTGTGCACCCTCCTGTTGTGGCTGAGCAATGATTGCTTTCAGCCCAGCCAACTGCAAAGATCCACCTTTCTTCTGTGGATGCATCAGGAAGAATTTGGTTCTTGTGGTATAGAGATGTCTTTCTGAGGCTGCTACAGGCCTCTTGGAGAGTGAGGCAGGCATCTAGCCTAACTGTAATTATTCTATCTCACAGTTGCAGACACAACAAAGGACAAAGCATGCTTCCTGCACAACCACTAAGGGGTCACACAGCTGATGAATGTGTTTATTTACTACCCACCCAAATCCCCCAGAGCAGCAGTCACTTTGTAGTGCAGATCTGGATAGACCTATCTGCAGGATGTGGTGGAGCAGGACGTGCTTTGAGAGAATGCCTATCTTGGTTAGATGTGAGGGGGAATAGAGAGATTAGGCACTTGGCATTAGCAAGGTGGATGGGGAGTGTTAGTGCTGACTCCCCCAAGTGTTCTGTTATCTAGGCTGATGTAGTGGAAGAGAAATGGTACAAATTAACCCCATTGGTTCTGGATAACTTTCCTGCAGAACTCTGTCCTTCTGCCACACGTTCTAAGATTAGTCAATAAATATTCATGTTTACCCCAAGCACTTTGAAAACTGCTTCTTTTGTGCTGTTTCCCAGATGAGTTATTTAGTATGCTAGCTCTTTAAAGGTATAGACTCTTTTCTATTGTCCTGTAGCTTTCTTGGAGTTAAGTACATTGACCTTTAAAGCTAGCAGAGTTAAGCCTCACTGAGTTTTAGAGCTCCCAGAATTTAGCTCTGCTTGTTTTTAAGACCAGATATTGTAGGGACTCATCTTCCCAAAGCAGATCCCCAGTGGGTTCCTAGTGTGGGGTCTGATGCTCTGCCTTCTTGATGCTTGTGATGTCCTTCCCAAATGTAGTTAGTCATGCTGGGTATCTGGTTCCGAACTATGTCTTCACCCCTCCTACCATTTTAAAAATTATTTTATTTATTTGAGATAAAAAGAGAAAAGAGAGAGAGAGAGAGAGAGAGGGAGGGACCATGAGCAGGAGGAGAGGCAGTAGTAGAGGGAGAAGCAGGTTCTCTGCTGAGCAGGAAGCCAGACACAGAGTCACTGGGACCATGCCCTGAGCCTAAGACAGATGCTTAAATGACTGAGCCACCCAGGCACACCCCCACCCCCACCATCACACTACAATTTCTGATGTAGCTTTCATCTATGACTAGCTGTGGAAGGTCAGCTTTGCTAATTGTCAGATCATTTTCAGATTTAGTCATATAGGTGTAGTTTTTTGCCTTAATGTGTCTGTGGAAGAGGTGATCTCAGGACCCTCCCACTCTGCTGTCTTCAAACTCCCCAATTAATTAATTTTATGGAAGAGTCTAATGAAAACATTAAGATAAATATAGTTAGAAGTTTCAAGGATAAATGTTAAAGTGTGATACAAAATAATAATAACAATAAATTATTAGAGAATGACATCAACAAAATGGAGGGATATGATGTCTCACTTGTTGAACACTACATTTGAGAATAATGGTGTACTATATGTTGGCTAATTGAATTTAAATTAAAAAAGTCTCAGGCCTCATCTCCTCATGGAAACATTAATTTGATAGCCACACACACACAAATTTATGAGAGTTTCAGAATCCATCTGGATTCTGAAAGGTGGTACATAGAAAAGAGAAAATATGCAGTGACAAGGATAGGAAAAACAGTTTCACTGTACCTACATTACCCCATCTCGAAGTGCCTGTAGCATAGTGCTGAGAAAGATAGAGGAAAAAAAGAAAGAAACAGGAGAAGAAAAAAGAATGAATTAGACTTCCGACTTCACTGTGGACCCCAGCATCAGGCCCACCTCAGTAAACCTCAATGCCAGGGGATAGGATATGGTCTCCTGAAGCCCCAGCCTCCAGCCTGTCTCACAAACGAGGCATCAATCTGTCACCAAGACCTAGTTCCAAGCCAAGCCCAGCAGATTCAGATACCAATTTGGTTCCACAAAATTATGCCACAGGGATCCCCTTAAGATTTCAGGCTCCAATCCCCTATAGTAGACGCCCATGACAGTCTGGCTTCAAGGGAATTGGGCTCTAGGTCTGCCCCAGTGTCAGGCCAGGTCCTATGAAACAACATTTCAGCTGGTCCCCATAGATCTTTGCTCCAAGTTTACCCGCATGAACTGAGATAGAAAGTTGATTCCACTGGATCTCAGTACTGATCAGCCCCAGCAGATTCAAGTTCTACATACCACCCCCTCAATAGACCCCAAAGCCAGACCCACCCAACTAGGTCTTGTTATCAGGACTGTCCCTAAAGTTCCAGATATCATGTTTTCTGTCTTGAACCTAGGCTCAAATCACGTTTCAGTGGACTTTAGTGCCAGATTGACCCCAGTGGAGTCTAGCACCAAGCTGGCCCACACAGCCCCAGGCCCCAAGCCACTCCCTGAAAACTCAGTCTCCAGGAGGGCCCCAATGTCCCAGGCTCCCAGACAAATTCCTATAGGCCCAGGTTCCAGACAGACTTCGTGAACCCTGGCTCCAGTCCACAAGTTGTACCCAACACCAAATAGGGCCATATAGACCAAGGCTCCAGGACCTTTCCTGAGGACCCAAGCAAGCCTCAGGCATGCCATTGGAGGCCAGACTCTAGACTGTCCCCCATGGACCCAGGCTCCAGATATACCCGCCATGGACTCAAGTACCAGGCATGTCTGCCTATGGACTCAAGCAGTAGATCTTTTAGGAATCAGTCGTCAGACTCTCCAGTGAAGGATGAAATAAGATCAATTCTGAAAAATGTCCCATGTGCATCTGAGAAGAATGTGCAAGTTGTGTTTTTGAGTGTTCTGTATATATATATGCCAGCTTTAGTTATTGTATTGTATTATGTCCTCTCTTTTTTCAACGATATTTTAACTGGTTTTCTATCTAATATTTAGTGTGGGATAACAGATGAATCTCTTTGGATTTGGAGAGAACATATTCCACATTTGGGTGTGGTACTCTAGCCTATTTAACAAATGTTCTGAAAAGCTTCTTTTTCAGTGGAATCCAAAATAAAGGAAGGGTTTGCATCAGACCCAGGCTGCTGTAAAAGCTACTCTACCATTTGGGCCATAAGATCCATTGCACCCAATGGTTCTTGAAGTGTTGGTGGAATACAGTGATGTCATTTGGAGCCTTTAATTGGCCTTTTCAAGTGAATCACAGGCCTTTAGGATTTTAAAGCAATTCTCTGCTTTCATTGATAGATAACTACTCCTTTTTTGAGAAATAGCTCTTGGCATATTACTAGGCTTAGATACAAACTGAACACTTGAGCTACCAAGTTATTGTGCAATGTGAGCTGCCAGTGATAAATTGGATATTTTCCAAGCCATCAAGTCATAGGGTTGGGTATGTACATCAACACTTCATTGTTGAATAGAAGTAGTACATATGTGATTGACTCAGACAAGCTCTGAAAGCACAAGTAAATTTACATATAGAAGTGGCCCAAATGCCCATTATCCCCTTTCCTTTTTTTAAAAAAAATATTTTATTTATTTATTCATGAGAGGCATAGAGAGAGAGAGAGAGAGAGAGAGAGGCAGAGACACAGGCAGAGGGAGAAGCAGGCTCCATGCAGGGAGCCTGAAGTGGGATTCGATCCCAGGATCCCAGAATCACACCCCGGGATGAAGGTGACGCTAAACCACTGAGCCACCAGGGCTGCCCTCCTTTTCTGTTATACGGTCTTTCCTCTTCAGTCTCATGGACATTTATTCCAATCAATTGACAGAAGAAGGAAAGATTCGGGCCTAGTTTACAGATGATTCTCCACTATATGCAAGGATCACTCAAAAGCAGATAGCTGCATCACCAGAGTCTCCCTTAGAGACATCCTTGAAAAACAGTGATAAAGGAAAATCCTCCCAGCAGGAAGCATTTTGGGCAGTGAATCTGGTTGTTCACTTTGCCAGGAGAAAAAAATAGTCAGATGTGTGATTATATACCAATTCTTGGTAAGTGGCCAAAGCTTTGGCTGTATGATCAAGGACTTGGAAGGAACATGATTGGAAAATTGGTCACAAAGAAATTTGAGGAACAGGTATGTGGATAGAACTCCCTGAATGGGCAAAGAATATAAACATTTGTGTCTCATATGAATGATCACCAACTGGTAGCATCAGCAAAAACTTTTACTAATCAATTGGATAGGAAAACACTTTTCTTGGGTACTAGTCAGTCTATTTCCATAGTCACTCATGTCATCACCCAAATGGGCTCATGAATAAAGTGGCCATGGTGGTAAGGATAGGTTACACATAACCTCAGAAGCATTGATTCCAACTTTCCAAGACAACTTCACTATAGCCAATACTGAGAGACCAATCTATGAGAAGCAAAGACCAGCTCTGAGTTCTTCAAATGCCATAATTTCCTTGGTAATCAGCCAGCCACTTAGAAGAAGGTTAATTACATTGAGGCACTTCTATCATGGAAAGGGCAGCATTTTATTTTGGCTAGAATAAATAAACATTTATTATGAATACAGATTTGTCTTCCCTTCATGCAATGCCACTGCCAAAACTACTCTCTGTGGACATACAGAAGGATTTATCCATTCCCATGATATTTCACGTAGTATTGCTTCTGACAAAGGAACACACTTCACAGCAAAAAAAGGTGGCAATGGGCTCATGATAATATAATTCACTGGTCCTTCTACTTTCCTCTCCACCATGAGGCAGGTAGCTTCATAGAACAATGGAATGGCCTTTAGAAGACTCAATTAGTTATAGTGCCAACTATGTGGCAATAATTGGAAGGATTGGAGAAGGTTCTCCAGAAGATTGTATATACTCTGAATCAGTGTCCAATATATATGTTGTTTCTCTGATAGCCAGGATTCATTGGTCCAGAAACCCAGGGGTGCAAATAGAAGTGACACATCTCATTATTATCCTTAGTTATTACCAGTATAATTTTTCCTTCCTTTTCCAGGTCTTTAAAGTTCTGTTGACCTAGAGGTCAATGTTTCAATTAAATGCCTCCAACAGGAGACCCAACAATGAGTCCAATGAACTAGAAGATAAAGCCGTCTCCTGGTCACTTTGGGATCCCTAAACAGACAAGGAAGTAAGTTACTGTAATGGTGGCATGACTGATTCTCGTTATATTTTAATTTCCCTAACATGAGGGAAATTTAAATTTTTATTAGACTTCTTGACAGCAATATGTCAAAAAAGAAAAGAAAAGTATATTTAATTAAAAAGAATAACCCCCAGTGCCCGTCTGGGGGTTATTCTGTATGTTAGTAAATTGAACACCAATAAAAAATTAAAAAAAATTAGCTACAAGTTTGATCTAGTCAGACTAATCTTTGAGATATCAAAGACCTAGAAAAACTCACTTCTGATAAACAAGAATTAAGGGACTTTTGTTTTCATAAGAACATCCTCAGGCTATGAGCTCCTTAGATATGAACTTTAGACAATGAAGAAATTATATGAAGAACTGTGGTGTAATGTTTAATGGTGAACTTTGAATAACAACAAAAAGACCATACAATGTTATGGGGAAAAACATAATGGGAAATACTGCCAGAGATAAAGAAGATATTTCAGTGTTTAAAGGGCCAATTCATGAAACAACATAACAATCCTGAATGTGTATGTACTTAACTACAGACTTCAAAATGCTTCAATCAAAAACTGAAAACTGAAAGGAGAACAATAAATTAATTTGTGTATTTCTGTAATTCTTAGAATGAGTACTCAGAAAATCAGTAAGGCTATATATAGAGTACTTGAAAAAAATTACCTACCACCTTGACTTAATTAACATGTAGAGAATACTATTCCTTGAAATTTAGTAATACACATTGTAAAAAATTGCACAAGGAACAAATCCTAAGATATAACATGTGCTGCATAAACAGGTCTCAATAAACATATAAAATTATAAAAACCACAGGTTATTGAAATTAGAAATCATAACAAAGGCATAAAGATGATATCAAATTATATGAAAATTAACATTATATAACTTATGAATCATAAGTAAAATTAGAAAACATTTTTAAGGGATAATGAAAACATCTCATCAAAATGTATGTGCAATAAATAAGAGTATTGCTTATGGAGAAAAATAGAATCTTTGAAATATGAAGTGAAGAGTAAATTAAAACTAAAGTAGAGGGGCACTTGTGGCTCAGTGGTTTAGAGTCTGCCTTTGGCTTAGGGCATGACCCCGGAGTCCTGGGATCAAGTCCTACATTGGGCTCCCCACAAGAAGCCTGCTCCTCCTTATGCCTATGTATCTGCCTCTCTCTAGGTGTCTCTCAGTAATAGATAAATAAAATTCTTTAAAAAAAAACTAAAGTAGAAAAAATAAATTAATTTCAGAAACCTTAAAATCAATATAGCTTAAATCCAGACTTGAGAAGATGGCACTGCAATAGGAGGACCCTAGGCTCACCTAATCTCATGAATCAATTAGGTAACTATTAAGTTATCTTAAATATCCCAGAAATCAAACTAAAGAGTGGAAGAGCAAACTCCATTATTAAAGGGAGAGAAGAAGCAACATTGAAGATGGTAGGAAGTAATGATACATGCTTTAGGGGAGAGAGATAGATACTGGCTGCTGTGGAGGGGAGAAAGTCATGGTCACAGAGAGTGCACAAGAACATTTCTCCATAGGCACTGGCTTGGAAAATGAGATCAGCTGAATTTCATGAGTTCTTGAAGCCAGAAAGGTTTAAAGCCTGGAGTTTTAAAAGCCGGTGGACTTGCATGAGATAGAGCCCCGAGGAATCCTCCACTGGATTGCTCTTGGAGAGAAGGCATGCAAACAATCCAACATAGCATGGAAACAAGGATATGACAAGCACCTAGGACACACAGTGGGGACATTATTTATACTACTTGGAGTGTGTTTTGAGAAGCCAAGTTCACAGAGATACTTCTCTGAGACAAAGAAACTAGGAGGCGCTGTTTACACACACACACACACACACACGCACACACACACACTCATCATAAACATGCAGTTACCTGAGGAGGCAGTTTAGTTCTCTCATTGGATACCTAACTTGTTAACACTTAGCCACAAAACCTTGCACTCCAGAACTGCCCTTCTCAGTTACATTTGCTTCAGTCCCAGTGTGGAGGGTTCCTCCCCAGAAGACCAGCACAATAACCGGCTCTCCCCACAGCTCCCAACCTGAGAGTTCTACAGGGACTCAGGCTGGGTGGAGGTGGTGTCAAGTCTCATTTCACAAGAAGACCAGAGCGCACCTAGTTCAAATTTCAGGCTGGGAACAAAAAACTGCCCAGAGCAGGAAAGCAGAGCCTCTGCAGACTATTCTGAAGGATAGAAGAGCCACAACACTATAACAGAAGGCTCACAGCACATACCAGATAGAATTCCTGAAGCATCAGGCCTTGGTCACTACATAACCTCCTTCATAAGGCTATAACTTTCTGGATAAGGGGATATAACTGTTTTTTTTCTAACACAGAGAAGAATCCCAAGATGGAGGAATTTATTCCAACACAGCCAGAGACCTAAATGAAACAGATATCAGTAACATGCTTGATGGAGAACTTAAAACAACAATCATAAGGATATACACTGGGCTTAGAAAACAAGAGAACACATGAGTGAGATCCTTACCACAGAGATAAAAGAGTGAAAAATCAATCAGAGATGAAGAGTGCAGTAAATGAGATTATAAACATTCTTTGTGCAATGAATATCAGACTGGAGAAATAGAGGAAAAAATTAATAGACCCAGAAGGCAAAATTTTGAATAGCAATGAAACTGTACAAAAGAGAGAGAGAATTATGAAACATGAGAATAGACTTAGGGAGCTCAGTGACTCTATTAAATGTAATAACACTCATGTAAGTGTCAAGGAAGACCAAAAGAGAGAAAAGGATGACAGAAAATTTGTTTGAGGAAATGATAGCTGAAATCTTCCTTAATCTGGGGAAAGAACTAGACATCCAGGACCAGGGGTCAGAGAGAACTCCCATAAAAATAAATAAAATCAGGCCAACACCAAGACATACTGCAATTAATTTGCAAAATATACCCACAAAGAAGAAATCTTAAAAGCACCAAAGAAAAGTTCTTAAATTACAAGGGAAAATCCATAAGGCTATCTGGAGATTTATCAACAGAAACTTGGCAAGCCACAAAGAAATGGTGTGATATGTTCAGAGCACTGAGAGGGAAAATCTATGGTCAAGAAGACATCCAGGCCAAGAGACACATGAAAAGATGTTCAACATCTCTAATTCACAGAATTTCAAATCAAAACCACAGTGAGATTTTACCTCATACAAGTCACAATATCTAGTATCAAAAGACAAGAAATTATCAGTGTTGACAAGGATATGGAAAAAAGGGAAACCTTTTGTACCCTTAGTGGGGATATTGATTGGTGAAGGCACTGTGAAAAAGAGTGGGGGTTTCCTCAAGATACAAATGCAATGAAACGCCGGGACACCTGCACCCCGATGTTTATAGCAGCAATGGCCACGATAGCCAAACTGTGGAAGGAGCCTCGGTGTCCAACGAAAGATGAATGGATAAAGAAGATGTGGTTTATGTATACAATGGAATATTACTCAGCTATTAGAAATGACAAATACCCACCATTTGCTTCAACGTGGATGGAGCTGGAGGGTATTATGCTGAGTGAAGTAAGTCAGTCGGAGAAGGACAAACATTATATGTTCTCATTCATTTGGGGAATATAAATAATAGTGAAAGGGAATATAAGCGAAGGGAGAAGAAATGTGTGGGAAATATCAGAAAGGGAGACAGAACGTAAAGCCTGCTAACTCTGGGAAACGAACTAGGGGTGGTAGAAGGGGAGGAGGGCGGGGGGTGGGAGTGAATGGGTGACGGGCACTGGGGGTTATTCTGTATGTTAGTAAATTGAACACCAATAAAAAATAAATTAAAAAAATTAAAAATAGAAATACCATGCAATACAATAATTCCTCTACTGGGTATTTACTCCTCAAAATGGAAACACTAATTGAAAAGATATGTGCATCCTTATGTTTATTGAAGTATTATTTACTACAAAGTGTTGTGATATTTATCAGAGAAAATATTACTCAGCTAGTAAAAAGATTGAAATTTTTGTCATTTGTAATTACATACATGGTCCTAGAATGTATTATGCTAAATGAAACAAGTCAGAAAAAGACAACTCCCATATGATTTCAATTATATGTGGAATCGGAAACACAAACAAATAAGCAAAAATGGGCATTTAAATACAGAGAATTTAAATCAATCTCATGGTTGTCAGAAGAGAGATCTGTGGGGACAGAAGGGTGAAATCAATAAAGGGGATTAAGATGTACAAACATTCAGTTATAAATAAATGGCAATAAGGAAAAGTACAACATAAGGATTATATTCACTAATACTGCAATAATGTGTGGTGACTATAGTTATTGTGGTGAGCATTGAAATGTGCATAAAATTATTGAATCACTAATATTATACACCTGAAATTAATATATTTATGTTACTTTTACATCAAACAAAAGACCACAATTAGATATTATGCCCTCTTGGAATGTCCACAATTTAAAAGACTAAAAAATGCTTAGTGCTGGCACAGATTTGGACCAAGTGAAACTCTCATTTATCATTGATTTGATTAAAAAAATAGCTCAAGCAGTTTCAAAAACGTTTTAACATTTTCCCTAAGAAAGTTAAATATACATACCATATACTCTTCAGTTTTACTATTAAGTTTTTATCCAAAAGAAGTAAAATATGTGTTCACACAAAAAGTTATTGATAAATTTTTATAGCATTTTTATTAATAATATCCAAAATAAGAATAATTCTAACATCTATGAACATATGATAGAATACTAATTAGTGTAATTAATAATAATAATAATAATAATAAATAGAAAATTACATAAAATATTAAAGTACCAATACAAAAAAATGTAGGAGCCTCCAAAAAATCATCCCAAGTGGAAGAGGGATAAAGGAAAGAGAACATAGTGTATGATACCATTTATATAAGGTTTTAGCATTGGCAAAATTCATTAATAGTGGCCAAAAGTATATCAATGGTTGCTTCAAGGCCGAGAGGGAGAGAAATTGACCACGAGGGGACAGGACATAACTATCTTATGTGAGGGAATTATTTGTATCAGAGTAGGCAAACTACTGCCAACTACTCTTTAAAAATTTTACTATAATACAACCATATTCACTTGCTTATGTATGTTTTATGGCTGCTTTTGCACTACATTGGAAGTTTTAATAGCCACAGAAAAATATGGCCTACAATCCTAAAGTATTATTATCAAACATAAGTGGGATGCATCCAATGAATCAAAGAGCCTAAAGAAATAAGATGGAGACCCCCAGAGGGAGGAAAGATGCTGTCAGTATACTTCCTAAAGAATTGAGTCACAGTATCAGCTGGTGAGTCTCTAGCCTATTGGGCTGCCATGTAGTATTCAGACTTTCCAGCCTCCATAATTAGAGAAACCAATTCTTCACGATCAATCTCTCTCCTTCTCTCTTTCTTTTTCTTTATTTCTCTTGATACATATTTATATATATGTATGTGTGTATACATATTTATAGACATAGATATAGTTGTATATGTGTGTACACACACACATGTCATATTGATTCTGTTTATTAGGAGAACATTACTACACCAACAAAATAAAAAATATTTAAAAGAATAACTAACTAAATTTGAAACACTAACTTAAAGGGACACCTTTATAAGAAATAGATTCAAGCAATAGAGAATGTGTAAGAATTAAATTTTGTAGAAGTAGTATGTACAAGTGTAGAAGGCATTCTGAAAAAGAAAGCATCAGACACAGATGCAAGATAATTCTACTAAATATTTTAAAATGAGATTGTCCAAATATTGAGTTATATCAGAGCATTGAAAGAGAAGAAAAGCTTAATTAAGTGCATACAATATTGCATTGAAACTAAACAGAATTCACAAATAATAGTATTAACCGAATTCATGCAATGCAATCTAGCTCACCTGCTATAACTTAAATAAGAGGTAAAAAAAAATACAAGTTTTATCACTTTAAAACAAAAACCTTGAGCAGAAAAAAAAATGCTTAAGAACAGTCAAATGACAAATTGAGAAAAATGGTTGCACTTAGACAATAAACTGTTTTTAATATTTAATATCTTCTTAAAATAGGAATTCAAAGCCAACTGTATAGAAAAGTGGTAAAGTATTTGAACTGATAGTTCAGAAATATGAAATGCACATGGTTTTTAAACACTAAAAAATAATTAACTGGCTCATAATAGAAATTAACTAATGCTATACTAAAATTGCAATGTCTTACCTACAAAATTGACAAAACTGCAAAAGTTTAACAATTATATTATTGATGAGGCTGTTAATATATTGTTACTGGGAATGTGACATTATAAAATCCTTACGTTTGGATTTGGGAATTTTAAGCAAAATTTCATTCATAATACCATTCAGCTCAACAATTCTACTTCTGGAACTCTATGTGGAAGATACCCTTGCAAAAATTAAAGGATTATTTATAGTAGCAGTATTCGTTATAACAACAACAACAACAACAAACAACAAATCATAAATATATCTACCCAATTCCTTTTATTCATGTTCATATCAGGAATGCAATGTTGATACTCTGATGCTAATGCTTCTTCGACTTTCTCCATGATCTTACTGGAATATACTAACATAAGTACACATTAAAGGGGGTTCTGGTCCAAGATGACAACATAGAATTTACATAAGTCATTTCCTCCATTCAACAAACAAAATTATACCTATTTATGAAGGAATTCCTCCTGAAGAAGAAGTGAGGGCTATCTGAAAAACTTTTGCACGACAAAAGATAGTGAGAGTGGCCAAAAAGAATGGCAAGAGAGATGGAGATATGGCAATAAAGGAACCCCTTAACCATCAATCCTTCAAAGTACATGGGGAGGGATGGTACTAAGAAACCAATCAAGAGAGTCTTATCTATCCTTGGATGCAGAAAAAAAAAGCCATGGTTTAAATCATAAACTAGTTTATAATAATCCAGTCCTTGAACTCTGCCAAATGATAGAGGAGATGCTATAATACATCGCAGATTAGAGGGGATGGTGAGCAATATGGTTTACACTCCCCTCCATGTTGAAAGTTCAGACCAGCGCACACTCTAGGCAGCTTAACTGCTCTGCTGCCTTAATCAACCTTAAACCCCTGGTCTGCACCAACCTCTGCTGTCCCACTAAGGCAACCAAGAGAGTTATGCAAACTGGGATACCTCTGGTTAGCACTCGCTGCAGCTACAGACTCTGTACCAAAGTGACACAGGCACAAGTATCCCAGAACACCACAGGCCCACACCACTTTACCATCAGACAGCTTGCTAGGGCATCACCAGTGGGTTCTGGGATCTCCTGGCCAATGTCTGCTTTGCATCCAGCTGTGCTCCACAGGGTATCCCCTGTGCAGAGTGCCCTTGAAATCCCAGGCCTATGACAACATCCATTTTAATCACTCTCCCAGGGAACTCTCTGTATGGAGCACCCTGGAACACTGAACAATTCCTGTCACTGAACCATGGCACCCCTTGAGCTAAACACGTTACAATACCCTAAGGTATACTAAATTCTGCTTCAAGTTTTTCACCTAGTCACTCTTAGTATGGAGAGCTCCAGGAAAATCTGGCTTGCTGCCACTTCAGTACCAATTGTCCTATGAGGGCACAGTTCGCATGGAGAGCACAGGAAACCACACTGGCTCATGACTATTTTAGGCTTAGTTGTCCTGCCATACACATCAATCTACCAATGGATAGATCATCCAGGCAGAAAATCAGGAAAGGAAATAGTATCTTTAAATGATATATTGGACCCAATGAATATAAAGATATATACAAACATCCAAAAACAATAGAATACACATTTTTTTCCAAGTGCACATGGAATATTATCCAGAATTGATCACATATTAGGTCACAAGAAAAGCATTAATAACTTTAAGAATATTGAAATGAGGTGCGGCCCAAGGAGCAGCCCAGGCAGCGGCTCCGTGCAGAGAGGGCTGCGTAGTCCCAAATGCATGATTCCAGAGGCACAGTCCCTGGAGCCCAAGGCGCCGGGGGACACAGCAAAAGATATGGTTCACCCCCAGGGACAGGTGGAGGCCAGGAGGACACAGGGGAGCAAGGACACTCCTGCTGCCAGGCTGCCCCGAGCTATAAAGATAAGTGCCTCCCACCCTGGGAGCATCCAGGACCCTGTGGACTGGGAGACTCCAGTAGTTACCCCTGGAGCTGATTCCAGGGCTGGAGAGCTGGCCACAACCACTGTTGTTGTTTCTCCTAGTGTCACCTTGTACCAGGGACTGAGTAGGGTCAGCAGGGAGCAGGGGCCTCACAGGATAAATGGCTCCCACTGAACCGTACACCTGGCAGGGGGCGAGGCAGCTCCCCTAGGTACACACACCTGAGTATCAGCACAGAAAAGCGCTCCACCAGAAGACCAGTTGGAAGGAGAGGGGAAAAGCAAGTTCTTGACAAAGCAATGCTGGAAAGTTCCAGGGGAAGTCGAGGGAAATACAGTATATGGAATCAGAGGATACCTCTCCTTGTTTTTTGTTTTTTCTTTGTCACCCCCCTTCTTATTCTCTCTTTCTCCTTTTTCAAGTAAAATTGTTTTTAGCCACTCTGCATAGAGCAAAATGACTAGAAGGAAAAGCTCGCCACAAAACAAAGAATCAGAAACAGTCCTCTACACACAGAGTTACAGAATTTGGATGACAATTCAATGTCAGAAACCCAATTCAGAAGCACAATTATAAAGCTACTGGTGGCTGTAGAGGAAAGCATAAAGGAATAACGGGACTTCATGAGTGCAGAATTTAGATCTAATCAGCCTGAAATTAAAAATCAATTAAATCAATGCAATCCAAACTGGAGGTCCTAAAGACAAGGGTTAATGAGGCAGAAGAATGAGTGAGTGACATAGAAGACAAGTTGATGGCAAGGAAGGAAGCTGAGGAAAAAAGAGAAAAACAATTAAAAGATCATGAGGAAAGGTTAAGGGAAATAAAAGACAGACTCAGAAGGAAAAACTTTACATTTAATTGGGGTTCCAGAGAGCCCCAAGAGGGACAAAGGATGAGAAAGTGTATTTGAACAAATAATAGCTGAGAACTTCCCTAACATGGGGAGGGAAACAGGCATTCAGATCCAGGAAATAGAGAGATCCCCCCTAGAATCAATAAAAACTGTTCAACACCCCAACATTTAAGAGTGAAGCTTGCAAATTCAAAAGACAAAGAGAAGATCCTTAAAGCAGCAAGAGACAAGAGATCCCTAAACTTTATGGAGAGAAGTATGAGGTTAACAGCAGACGTCCCCACAGAGACCTGGCAGACCAGAAAGGGCTGGGAGCATATTCAGTGTCTTAAATGAGAAGAACATGAGCCAAGAATACTTTATCCAGCAAGGCTCTAATTCAGAATGAAGGAGAGATAAAGAGCTTCCAAGATAGGCATAAACCGAAAGAATATGTGACCACCAAACCAGCTCTGCAAGAAATATTGAGGGGGACTCTGTAAAAGAAAAGGGAAGTCCAAGGAAACAATCCACAAAAACAGGAACTGAATAGGTATTATGATCACACTAAATTCATATCTTTCAATAGTAACTCTGAAGGTGAATGGGCTTAATGATCCCATCAAAAGGCACAGGGTTCCAGACTGGATAAAAAAGCAAGACCCCTTTATTTACTGTCTAAAAGAGACGCATTTTAGACCTAAGGACACTGACAGCCTGAAAACTAAATGTTGGAGAACAATTTACCAATTAAATTGTCTTCAAAATAAAGCAGGGGTAGCCATGCTCATATCAGATAAATAAAAGTTTATCCCAAAGACTGTAGTAAGAGATGAAGAGGGACCTCTATCATACCTAAAGAATCTATCCAAGAGGACCTAACAATCATGAATATTTATGCCTCTATTTAAGCCCACAGCAAATATCATTCTCAATGGGAAACACTGGGAGCCTTTCCCCTAATATCAGGAACAAGACAAGGGATGTCTACTCTCATCAATGCTATTCAACATAGTAAAAGAAGTCCTAGCCTCAGCAATCGGGCAACAACAACAACAACAAAAAACGAAAGGCATTCAAATTGGCAAAGAAGAAGTCAAAATCTCCCTCTTCGGCGATGACATGATACTCTATATAGAAAACCCAAAAGACTCTACCCCAAAATTGCTAGAATTCATACAGCAATTTGGCAGTGTGACAGGATACAAAATCAATGACCAGATATCAGTGGCATTTCTGTACACCAACAATGAGACTGAAGAAAGAGAAATTAAGGAGTCAAACCCATTTACAATTGCACCCAAAAGCATAAGATACCTAGGAATAAACGTAACCAAAGAGGTAAAGGATCTATACCCTAAAAACTACAGAAAACTTCTGAAAGCAATTGAGAAAAACACAGAGAGATGGTAAAATATCCCATGCTCATGGATTGGAGGAATTAATGCTGTGAAAATTTCAACTTTACCCAGTGCAATTTACACGTTTAATGCAATCCCTATCAAAATACCATGGACTTTCTTCAGAGAGTTGGAACAAATCATCTTAAGATTTGTGTGGAATCGGAAAAGACCCCGAATAGCCAGGGGAATATTAAAAAAGAAAAACATAGCTGGGGGCATCACAATGCCAGATTTCAGGTTGTACAACAAAGCTGTGGTCATCAAGATAGTGTGGTACTGGCACAAACAGACACATAGATCAATGGAACAGAATAGAGAATCCAGAAGTAGACCCTGAACTTTATGGTCAACGAATATTTGACAAAGGAGGAAATACTATCTGCTGGAAAAAAGACAGTCTCTTCAATAAATGGTGCTGGGAAAATTGGACATCCACATGCACAAGAATGAAACTAGACCATTCACTTACACCATACACAAAGATAAACTCAAAATGTATGGAAGTCAAATGTGAGACAAGATTCCATCAAAATCCTAGAGGAGAACACAGGCAACACCCTTTGAAGTTGGCCATAGCACCTTCTTGCAAGATTCATCCATGAAGGCAAGAGAAACAACAGCAAAAATGAACTCTTGGGACTTCATCAAGATAAAATGCTTCTGCACATCGAAAGAAATAGTCAACAAAACTAAAATACAAGCTACAGAATGGGAGAAGATATTTGCAAATGACGTATCAGATAAAGGGCTAGTATCCAAGATCTATAAAGAACATATTAAACTCAACACCAAAGAAACAAACAATCCAGTCATGAAATGGGAAAAATACATGAACAGAAATCTCACAGAGGAAGACATAGACATCGCCAACAAGCATATGAGAAAATGCTCCACATAACTGTCCATCAGGGAAATATAAATCAAAACTACAATGAGATACCACCTCACACCAGTGAGAATGGTGAGAATTAACAAGACAGGAGACAACAAATATTGGAGAGGATGTGGAGAAAGGGGAACCCCCCTGTACTGTTGGTGGGAATGGGAACTGGTGCAGCCACTCTGGAAAACTGTGTGGAGGTTCCTCAAAGAGTTAAAAATAGATATGCCCTTGGATCCAGCAATTTCACTGCTGGAGATTTACCCCAAAGCTACATATGCAGTGACATGCCAGAACACCTGCACTCCAATGTTTATAGAAGCAATGTCTACAATAGCTGAATTGTGGAAGGAGCCTCAGCGTCCACCTAAAGATGAGTGGATAAAGAAGATGTGGTATATGTATACCATGGAATATTACTCAGACATTAGAAATGACAAATACCCATTATTTGCTTCAATGTGGTTGGAATTGAAGGGTAGTATACTGAGTTAAGCCCATCAGAGAAGGACAAACATTATATGGTCTCATTCTTTTGGGGAATATAAAAATTCATGAAATGGAATAAAGGGAAAGTAGAGAAAATGAGTTAAAATATCAGTGAGAGTGACAAAACACGAGAGAAACTCAGGGAAACTAACTCAGGGAAATGAACAAGGGGTAGTGGAAAGGGAGGTGGGCGGGGGGTTGGGTTGAGTGGGTGATGGGTCCTGAGGGGAGCACTTGGTGGGATGAGCACTGGGTGTTATGCTATATGTCGGAAAATGAACTGCAATTTAATAAAATTTAAAAAAAGAATATTGAAATGATACCTTTTATCTTTTCTACTTAAAATGATATCAAAATAGTAATAAATCACAAGAAAAAAAACCACAAAGAAGTAGAAGCTAAGCAACATGATATTAACAACCATGAGTGAATGAAGCAACCAAAGAAATTTAATAAAGAAATATATGAGATGAAGGAAAATGAAAATGATTCAAAATGTTTGGAACAGAGCAAAAACAGTTCTAAGATGGAAATACAGAACAAAACAAGCCTGCCTCAAGAAACAAGAAAAGGAAAAATGGAGGAAACTTTAAATCTAAAGGCACTAGAAAAAGAAAAATGATCAAAGTTCAAGGTGAATAAAAGAAAGTAATAAAAATCAGAGCCAAAATATGACATGGAGACTAAAAAGTCAATTAAAAAATAAATGAAATCAAAAGCTGGTTCTTTAAGAAGACCAAGAAAATTGAGAAACTCTTAGTTTTCATCAAGAAAAATATAAAAAGACTCACAAAAATGAAATCAGAAGCAAGAAAGAAGTAACATCTAGCACAACAGAAATGCAAAGGATTATAAGACAAGAATATAAAAAAAGTATGCCAACAAATTGGAAAACTTAGAAGAAATGGATAATTAACTTGAAACATACAATCTTTCAAAACTGATCAGAAAAAAAGTAGAAGATCTGAACATACTTATTGGAACTAAAAAAAATGATTCAGTAATCAAAACACTACCATAAAATAAAAGTTTTGGGCCACATGAACTCACAGGTAAATTCTATCAAACAATTAAAGAAGAAAAAAACAAAAAAACAAAAATAAAAACAAACAAAAAACAGTTAAAGAAGAACTAATACATATTCTCAAACTTTTTGGAAAAATTAAAGAGGAATAAAGGTTTCCAAATATATGCCATGGGGCCAGTATTATCCTCATAACAAAACTAGGGTAAGACTATAATAAAAAAGACAACTACAGACCAATATCTCTGATAAACATAAATGCAAAAAATCCTTAACAAAATATTAGCAATCTGCACACAACAATAGATTAAGAGACCATTCACCATTCGCAAGGATATTAATAATTCACAAACCAGGAGGGCAAGATAGTGGAGGAGTAGGATCCCCAATTCACCTGTCCCACCAACTTACCTAGAACGCTTTCAAACCATCCTGAATACCTACGATTTCAACCTGAGATTTAAATAGAGAACAGCCAGAACACTACAGAGAGAAGGGTTTCGCTTCTAACAGGGTAGGAAAGCGAAAAATATAATCAGTGGGGGAGGGACACCACAAGGAGCCCCGCTAAGGGAGGCAGCGAGGGTCTCGGGACAGGAAAGTCCAGACAGGAGAAGCAGGAACTTTAAAAAATCCACACCAGATTCTTCCCGGACAGAAAGGCGCACTGAAGGGAAATCGAGCAGATTCGCAGAAGGGGCAATGAAGCTTCCAGTCTCCCAGAGTCACTAATAGGGGAAGGCACACAGCACACCACCGGACGGGCTTGGTAAAGGGCTGGAGGCCCCACCTGGCGAGGCATCAGGGAGAAGCCAGTGGGTGAGGCGGCAGCTCCCGGCAGAGGGGTCTGCACTCTGCTGCCTTCAGGAGCTGCGGCCGCAGAAGCGGGATTCCAGCAGTGGAAGGCTTGGATCCCAGGGTGCCAAGCAGACAGACCACCATGCTGCAGTCCTCCTCAGACAGGCGGAGGCGGGGAGGGCACAGGAAACCATTGACTCTGCTGCCCTGTGGCACCCCCAAGCTGTCTAGGTCAGCGCCCCCATCGTGGGAGCACCTAGGCCAGTGTGGACTGGGAGACTGAGGTAGTTACTGCAGGGAGCTGACTCCAGGGCTGGAGACCAGGCTACTGCCAGTGTTGTTTTTCCTTCTGGTGTCACCATGTGCCTGGGAAAGGCTGGTCCACCAGGGAATGGAGGCCTCACAGGGTAAACAGCTCCCACTGAGCCCAGCACCCAGGGAGCGGGGCAGCTCCCCCAGGTACACACACCTGAAAATCTGTACAGTCCGCCGGTTCCCCGGAAGACCAGCTGGAAGGACAGGGGAGGAGCAAGTTCTTAACTAAGCAGCACTGGAAAGCTCCAGGGGAAGTCAAGGGATTTGCAGTATATAAGAGTTAGAGGGTACCTCTCTGTTTTTTCCCCTTCTTCCAGTACAACTCATTTTCATGTTAGACTAAAAACGTCCAATTATTTATATTTTCCCACCTTAACTACAATATTTTACCACCTATTCATTTTCATAGTTTTTTTAAAAATATTTTACTCATTTATTCATAGAGAGAGAGACAGAGAGGCAGAGACACAGGCAGAGGGAGAAGCAGGCTCCAGGCAGGGAGCCTGACTTGGGACTCGACCCCTGGTGTCCAGTATCACACCCCAGGCTGCAGGCGGTGCTAAAACACTGCGCCACCAGGGCTGCCCACCACCCATTCATTTTTAAGTTTCCTCCTTTCTGACTTTCATATTTCTACAATTACAGGTCTTATTTTTTTAAAGGATTTTATTTATTTATTCATGAGACAGAGAGAGAGAGAGAGAGAGAAGCAGAGACACAGGCATAGAGAAAAGTGGGCTCCATGCAGGGAGCCTGATGTGGGACTCCATCCCAGGACTCCAGGATTCACGACCCAGGCTGAAGCAGGCTAAACCACTGAGCCACCCAGGGATTCCAAATTACAAGTTGTAGATGTATTTTCCACTTCTAGATTCCCTTCAACATACTCAACTGATTTTTGGGAGATATATATGTTTTGTTTGTTTGTTTCTGTTGTTTTGTGTGCTTTGTTTACTCTGCTTCATTTTGTTCTACAATGGCAGAAGTTAATAACCTTCAAACATGACCAGCATGCACCCAGAACCAAGGGGTATATGGTCCTGGTTCATTCTGTGAGATTCCTCATTCCCACTCTGCCGCCATCTTTTATCTCATTTATGTTTTGAGGGTCAATGGTGGGGCTCTCTGCAAGTATTTCTGGTTTATATAAATTTGGGATTGAGCATCTTTGAACATACAGAACTTAATATACTCAGAACCAAAGGGATCACCCTCTAGGACCCATCAGGTATATTACATTCTCCCTCCATTACAATTTCATCACCACCACCATCTACCAGTCCCCCACTTATTTTTCATCTCCTTTTTTTCTTCTTCTTTGGGATTTTTGGCTTTTTATTTTTTACTACTTTGTTTTAAAATTTGTTTTTCACTTTACAGGCCCTTTTGTTATATTTCATTTTGATCTTTGTTTTAAATTTCTGGTCTCTGATTTCAGCACAAACATCTAGGGGGGAATTTACCTAAGCTGTGGTTGATATTCTTGACTCAGCCCACTCATAAAGCCACTCTACACAGAGCAAAATGACTAGAAGGAAGAACTCACCACAAAATAAAGAATCAGAAATAGTACTCTCTCCCACTGAGTTACAGAATTTGGATTACAATTTGATGTCAGAAAGCCAATTCAGAAGCACAATAATAAAGCTACTAGTGGCTCTGGAAAAAAGCAAAAAGGAATCAACAGACTACATGTCTCCAGAATTTAGAATTAATCAGGCCAAAATTAAAAATCAAATAAATGAGGTGAAATCTGAACTGGAGGTCTTAACAATGAGGATTAATGGGATAGAAGAAAGAATGAGCGACATAGAAGAAAGGCTGATGGCAAGGAAGGAAATTGAGGAAAAAAGAGAAAAACCGATAAAAGACGGTGAGGAAAGGTTAAGGCAAATAAATGACAACCTCAGAAGGAAAAATCTATGTATATTGGGGTTCCAGAGAGTGCAGAGGGCCAGAGGGCCAGAAAGAATATTTGAACAAATCATAGCTGAGAACTTCCCTAATTTGGGGAGGGAAAGAGGCATTCAGATGCAGGACATAGAGAAGTCACCCACTCAAATCAATAAAAACTGTTCAACACCTTGACATTTAATAGTGAAACTTACAAATTCCAAAGATAAAGAGAAGATCCTTAAAGCAGCAAGAGACAAGAAATCCCTAACCTTTATGGAGAGAAATATTAGGTTAACGACAGTCTTCTCCACAGGGACCTGACAGGCCAGAAAGGGCTGGCAGGATATATTCAGGGTACTGAATGAGAAGAACATTTAGCCAAGAATACTTTATTAAGCAAGGCTCTCATTCAGAATAAAAGGAGAGATAAAGAGATTCCAAGATGGGCAGAAACTGAAAGACTATGTGACTACCACACCACCTCTGCAAGAAATTTTAAGGAGGACCCTGAAAAAGAAAGAGGAATTCCAAGGAAACAGTCCACAAAACAAGGATGGAATAGGTATTACGATAACAATAAATTCATATCTTTCAATAGTAACTCTGAATGTGAATGGGCTAAATGATCCCATTAAAAGACGCAGGGTTTCAGACAGGATAAAAAAGCACAGTCCACCTATTTGCTGTTTACAAGAGACTAATTTTAGACCTCAGGACACTTACAGACTTAAAATGAAAGGTTGGAGAACCATTTATGAATCAAAGTGTGGTCAAAAGAAAGCATAGGGAGCAATCCTCATATCAGATAAATTAAAGTTTATCCCAAAGATTGTAGTAAGGGATGAAGAGGGACACTCTATCATACTTAAAGGATCTATCCAACAAGAGGACCTAACAATCATGAATCTGTATGCCCCTAATATGGGAGCTGCCAAGTATATCAATCAATTAATAAAGTAAAGACATACTTAAATAATAATATACTAATAATTGGAGATTTCAACACAGCACTTTCTGCAAATGACAGATAGTCTAAACACAACAATTCCAAAGAAAAATGAACTTTAAATGACACACTGGACCAGATGGACCTCACAGATATTTACAGAACTTTACATCCAAATGCAACTGAAAAGACATTCTTCTCAAGTGCACATGGAACTTTCTTTAGAATAGACCACATACTGGGTCACAAATCAGGTCTTAACCAATACCAAAAGATTGGGATTGTCCCCTGCATATTTACAGACCATAATGCTTTTAGCAGGATGCTCTTTAACCTCCACGTGTTTGAATTTCTTCCAAATTTCCTCTTGTGACTGAGTTCTAGTTTCATACCATTATGGTCTGAAAATATGCAAGGAATGATCCCAATCTTTTGGTGTTGGTTAAGACCTGATTTGTGGTTTCCTGCCTTATTCTCAGACCATAATGCCTTGAAATTAGAACTAAATCACAACAAGAAGTTTGGAAGGACTTCAAACACTTGGAGGTTAAGGACCATCCTGCTAAAAGATGAAAGCGTCAACCAGGAAACTATAGAAGAATTAAAAAGATTCATGGAAACTAATGAGAATTATGATACAACCATTAAAAATCTTTGGGATGCAGCAAAAGCAGTCCTGAGGGGGAAATACATGGCAATACAAGCATCCTTCAAAAAACTGGACAGAACCCAAATACAAAGGCGACCCTTGCACCTAAACAAACTGGAAAAGAATAGCAAATAAAACCTACACCCAGCAGAAGAAGAGAGTTAATAAGGATTGTAGCAGATTTCAGTGAAATAGAGACCAGAACGGTGGAACAGATCGACGAAACCATTCTTTGAAAGAATTAATAAGACGAAACCATTCTTTGAAAGAATTAATAAGATAGATAAACCAGAATGGTGGAACAGATCGACGAAACGATTCTTTGAAAGAATTAATAAGATAGATAAACCATTAACCAGCCTTATTAAAAACAAAAGAGAAAAGCCTCAAATTAATAAAATCATGAATGAAAAAGGATAGATCATCACCACTATCAAGGAAATACAAACAATTTAAAAAACTTATTATGAGCAGCTATATGCCAATAAGTTAGGCAATCTAGAAGAAATGGATGCATTTCTGGAAAACCACAAACTACCAAAACTGGAACAGGAAGAAATACAAAACATGAACAGGCCAATAACCTGGGAGGAAATTGAAGCAGTTATCAAAACCTCCCAAGGCACAAAAGTCCAGGGCCAGATGGTTTCCCTGGGGAATTCTATGAAACCACACCTATTCTACTAAAGCTGTTTGGAAAGATAGAAAGAGATGGAATACTTCCAAATTGTTCTATAAGGCGAATATCACCTTAATTCCAAAACCAAAGACCCCAACGAAAAGGAGAATTATAGACCAATATCCCTATGAACACAGATGCAAAAATTCTCAATAAGATACTAGCCAATAGGATACCAAAGTACATTAAGAGGATTTTTCACCATGATGAAGTGGGATTTATCCCTGGGATGCAAAGTGGGCTCAACACACAAAAAGCAATCATTTTAATAGATAATTTCACCAAGAGAAACAAGAAACTTATGATCCTATCAATAGATCCAGAGAAAGCATTTGACAAAATACAGCATCCATTCCTGATCAAAACTCTTCAGAATCTAGGGATAGAGGGAGCATTCCTCAGCATCTCTAAAAGCCATCTACAAAAAGCACACAGCAAATATTATTCTCAATGGGGAAACACTGGGAGCCTCTCTCCTAAGATCAGGAACACCACAGGGATGCTCATGCTCACCACTGCTATTCCACACAGTACTAGAAGTCCTCGCCTCAGCAATCAGGCAACAAAAAGAAATGAAAGGCATTCAAATTGGCAAAGAAGAAGTCAAACTTTCCCTCTTTGCAGATGACATGATACTGTACATAGAAAACCCAAAAGATTCCACCCCAAGATTGCTAGAACTCATACAGCAATTTGGCAGTGTGGCAGGATACAAAATCAATGACCAGATATCAGTGGCATTTCTGTACACTAACAATGAGACTGAAGAAAGAGAAATCAAGGAGTGAATCCCATTTACAATTGCACCCAAAAGCATAAGATACCTAGGAATAAACCTAACCAAAGAGGTAAAGGATCTATACCCTAAAAACTACAGAACACTTCTGAAAGAAATGGAGGAAGACACAAAGAGATGGAAACATAATCCATCTTCATGGATTGGAAGAATTAATATTGTAAAAATGTCAATGATACACAGCCAATTTACAGATTCAATGCAATCCCTATCAGAATACCATGGACTTTCTTCAGAGAGTTGGAACAAATTATCTGAAGATTTGTGTGGAATCAGTAAAGATCCCGAGTAGCTTGGGGAATATTAAAAAAGAAAACCAGAGCTTTGGACATCACAATGCCAGGTTTCAGGTTGTACTACAAAGCTCTGGTCATCAAGACAGTGTGGTACTGGCACAAAAACAGACACATAGATCAATGGAACAGAACAGAGAATCCAGAAATGGGCCCTCAACTCTATGGTCAACTCATATTCAAGAAAGCAGTAAACGCTATCCATTGGAAAAATGAGAGTCTCTTCAATAAATGGTACTGAGAATATTCTACAGCCATGTGCAGAGTAATGAAACTAGACCATCTCTTACACCATACACAAAGATAAACTCAAAATGCATGAAAGATCTAAATGTGATACAAGATTCCTTCAAAATCCTAGAGGAGAACACAGGCAGAACCCTTTTTGAACTTGGTCACAGTAACTTCCTGCAAGATAAATCTATGCAGGCAAGGGAAACAAAAACAAAAATTAACTAGTGGAACTTCATCAAGATAAACAGTTTTTGCACAGCTAAAGAAACAGTCAACATACCTAAAAGACAATCTACAGAGCAGGAGAAGATTTTTGCAATAACATATCAGATAAAGGGCTAGTATCCAAGATATATAAGGAACTTATTAAACTTAACAGCAAAGAATTAAACAATCCAATCATGAAATGGTCAAAGGACGTGAACAGAAATCTCACAGAGGAAGACATAGACATGGCCAACAAGCACATGAGAAAATGCTCTGCATCACTGGCCATCAGGGAGATACAAATCAAAACCACAATGGGATACCACCTCACACTAGTGAGAATGGTCATAATTAACAAGACAGGAAACAATAAAAGTTG
Organism: Canis lupus dingo; assembly: GCF_003254725.2. NCBI lineage: Eukaryota > Metazoa > Chordata > Mammalia > Carnivora > Canidae > Canis > Canis lupus. Next base: position 1,579,589 of record NC_064256.1, read on the forward strand.
GAGATGATGTAGAGAAATGGGAACCCTTTTGCACTTTTAGTGGGAATGTGAACTGGTGCAGCCACTCTGGGAAACTGTGTGGAGGTTCCTCAAAGAGTTAAAACTAGAACTGACCTACGACCCAGCAATTGCACTGCAGGGGATTTATCCCAAGGATATGATGCAGTGAAATGCTGGAGCACATGCCCAGCAGTGTTTATAGCAGTAACGTCCACAATAGCCAAACTGTGGAAGGAGCCTCGGTGTCCATCGAAAGATGAATGGATAAAGAAGATGTGGTCTATGTATGCAATGGAATATTCCTCAGCCATTAGAAATGACAAATACCCACCATTTGCTTTGACATGGATGGTATTGGAGGTATTATGCTGAGTGTAATAAGTCAATTGGAGAAGGACAAACACTATATTATCTCATTCATTTGGGGAATATAAAAAATAGTGAAAGGGGATAAAGTGGAATGGAGAGAAAATGGGTGAAAATATCAGTAAGGATGACAGAACATGAGAGACATGTAACTCAGGGAAATGAACAAGGGGTAGTGGAAAGGGAGGTGGGCAGGGCGTTGGGGTGACCGGGTGACGGTCACTCAAGGGAACACTTGATGGGATGAGCACTGGGTGATATGGTATATGTTGCCAAATTGAACTCCAACTTAAATAAGTAAATAAACAGACAAACAAACAAACAAACAAGATGATACAAATAGAAAGTAATTCAATGTTTATGGATTTAATATTGTTAAAATATCAATATTACCTAAAGCAATCTACATATTTAATGCAATTCCATCAAAATACCTATAACATTTTTCACAAAATTTGAACAAATAACCTTCAAATTAGTGTGAAAAACATACATACACAAAACCTCTGAATAGTCAAAGTAATCTTGAGAAAGAAGAAATTGGAGGCATCACAATTCCAGTTTTCAAAATATAGTACATAGGTGTAGATAGCAAAACAATATGATACTGGCACAGAAAGAAACACAGAGACTAATGGAATAGATTAGAGAGCCCAGAAACAAACTCACATCTATATGGTCAATTAATCTATGACATAGGAGGCAAGAATATACAATAGGAAACAGTGTCTTCAATAACGGGTGCTAGGAAAACTGAACAGGTACATGTAAAGTAATGTAACTGGACCACTTCCTAATACCATACACAAGTGCAAACTCAAAAGTGGATTAAAGATCTAAATCTGGGACGTGAAACCATATAAATTCTAGAAAAGAACACAGGCAGTAATTTCTCTGACATCAGTCATATCTTTTCCATATATGTCTCCTAAGAAATGGTAAGCTGAAGCAAAACAAACTTTTAAGGAGTACATCAAATTACAAAACAGAAAACAAACAAAACCCACAAAACAAAATGAAAACAAACAAAAAACTGCACAGCAAAAAAAACCATCAACAAAACAAAAAGGAAATATTTGCAAATGATACATATGATATAGTGGTTAATAACCAAAATGTATAAATAACATGTATAATTTGACACCAAAACAACAAAACTCAATTAAAAAATGACCGAGGGAACCAAAGAAACATTTTTCCAAAGAAGACATAGATAGGGGATCCCTGGGTGGCGCAGCAGTTTGGCGCCTGCCTTTGGCCCAGGGCGCGATCCTGGAGACCCGGGATCCAATCCCACGTCGGGCTCCCGGTGCATGGAGCCTGCTTCTCCTTCTGCCCGTGTCTCTGCCCCTCTCTCTCTCTCTGTGACTATCATAAATAAATTTAAAAAAAGAAGACATAGAGATAGACAACAGGTACCTGAAAAGATATTCAACATCAGTAATCACTTGGGAAATGTAACTCAAAACCACAATGAGAATGGGAGAATATATATGTAAAAGCATAACCTATAAAGGGTGAATATCCAAAATATATAAAGAACTTATAAAACTCGACACCCCAAATACAAATAATCCAATTTAAACATGAGTAGAAGACATGAATAGAGTTTTTTTTTTTTCCAAAGAAGACATACAATGGCCAATAGTCACATAAAAAGATCATCAACATCACTCATCAGCAGGGAAATATAAAACAAAACTACAATGAGATGTCACCTCACACAGTCAAAATGGGTAAAATAAACAATACAGGACAAAACAAGTGTTGAAAAGGATGCAGAGAGAGAAGAACTCTCTTACACTGTTCGTGGGAATACAAACTGGTGCAGTCACTGGAAAAAGCATGAAACTTCCTCAAAACTTTTTTTTAAAAAGGGCAGTCCCAGTGTCTCAGTGGCTTAGCACTGCCTGCAGCCCAGGGTATGATCCTGGGGACCCAGGATTGAGTCCCATGTCAGACTCCTTGCATGGACCCTGCTTCCCCCTCTGCCTGTGTCTCTGCCTCTCTCTCTTTCTCTCTCTTTCTCTTTTCATGAATAAATAAATAAAATCCTAAAAAAATAAAAATAGAACTATCCTGTGATTCAGGATAGTTCAGTATTTCAGTATTTACCCAGATTGCAAAAGCACTAATTTGAAGGGAAGCATGCACTCCAAAGATTATAGCAGCATTTTCAACAATAGCCTGTAATAAGAGACAAAAATGACATTACATAAAGATAAAGGGATCAATTTAACAAGAGGTTATAATAATTGTAAATATTGATGTACACACTATTGGAGCACCTAAATACATAAAGCAAATAATAACGCTCACCACACTCCCACGAACAGTTTATGAGAATATAGATTTCCCTGAACCTTGATGAAAAATTGATGAGATCATCTTATAAAAGCATAATTAATAAAGCTTTTATATGCATAGTAAAATGAGTTGGCTTAAATAGAGATTTACCCTTGTATCTTAGTATCATCAGCTCAATCATTAACATAATAACTACTCAGGTAACAGTCCATTCAGATATATGTAACCCAGACTGCAGAAAATAGATTCACAATCATGACATGCCCCAGTAATACCTTGTTGAACTATGTCTTTTCCTCACAATTTTCATTAGCCCACTGTTTTCATGTTTTGGTTTATAAATTATGTATTTTCTGCTTTTTGCTAAATACATTGGTAAATTTAACTTTCAAAAAAGACTCTTAAAAAACAAAACAAAACAAAAAAACTCTTGCCACAGCCTCTCTCCATCTTTTGCTATAATGATGAGTCCAGGATGGTGTAGAGGAGAGGTAGAGATAAGTAAAAACGTTGGATAGATTTGTGATGGCCTAATCAGTCATCTTGTGAATAGTGGCTATTTTTCTTCAGAGAATAATTGTGAAGATTCAGACCTGATGATACAAATCCATGTTTATTAAAGTCTGGGTACAGGATGTTTCCAGGACATTTCCTCTTGAGCTCTTCAATTAACAAAGGATCTGGATAATGTCATATATGTCCTGTCTCTGACCAGAACCTTAACTTATAGTCCCTTCTCATATTAATTGTATGATTTGGCTATCTGATCTGAGAAGATAAAATGAGCCCCTACCTACCTACCCACTCAATCAATTCTTAGTCTTAATTCAGACACAGAAGAGGAGAGCCAAGTGCTTCTTACCCAGAATATAACACCAAAGAAACCTGGGAGCTCAGGTGGCAATCACAAAAGGGAATGACAGGATTTGTGAGGTAGCCAATTTTAACATTTACTCTGGTGCTTGATGTAACAGTTGATTTGCATTAATGATAATAGTCATGGACTACTAAATATAATTTTGTATTATTTGTGTGTATTAACTCTGATGGAGAAAGCAGGTAATATGGTCAAATCATATTGAGAATTTAGATAAGAGCATAGTTCTATGGGTGGTTAATAAATAATGTCCATCTTCATTCATGTTCCCTATATGAGTTATTATTTAATGTTTTTCAGTTTTTTAAAATATTTTCATCTCTAAGATGATCTGTCCTCATACATTAGATAGTAGAGAAGGTTAAATGTATCCTGGGTATAAAATTGTATATTAATGATGGTCATTAAGATCAGGGCTCTAGGGCTCAAAAGAATTGGTTTAAATGTTTAACCTCACCACCTGTTTATTCAGTGGTCTGGGGCAAAGAGTTAATGTTTCTATACTTTGACTTTTAAATCTGTAAACTGATTGTAGCAAGAGCACCCAGATATGAGGTATCATTGGATTGAATGTAGCATAGTATGTGAAGAGCTGAGAATGCTGCATGGTATAACTAATATTCACCAAAGGAGAGCTCATGACTTATTTTCTCTAGTCAATAGAATAGGTATTGTCACAGTGGAATCTATAAAACTTCCTTGAACTTTTACCCACGTTGTCTATTTGGCTGATTTAGCATATTCATGTGAAAACACTAAAATTAGAATTCATTAAAAATATATGCAACTGTTGGGATGCCTGGGTGGCTCAGTGGTTGAGCATCTGCCTTAAGCTCAGATCATGATCCTGGGGTCCCATATTGACTCCCACATCAGGCTCCCTGCAGGGAGTTGCTTCTCCCTCTGCCTATATCTCTGCCTCTCTCTCTGTGTCTCTCATGAATCAATAAATAAAATCTTTTTAAAAATTATATGCAAGTGATAAATTATTGAATACTAAAAATTATAACCAACAAAAATACATTAATCTTACTTCTGGGAAACAAACTAAAGGTTGTTAGAGGAGAGGTCAGTGGCAGGATGGGTAATTGGGTGATTGGGCACTGAGGAGGGCACATGACGAGGTGAGTACTGGGTGTTATACTATATGTTGGCAAATTAAATTTAGATTAAAAAATAAAAATAAAGATGCTCATGTATAACTATAAAATACATTAATATTAAAACATAAATCAAAGTGGATAATCATAATATGATCCAATATTTTTTAAAAAGGTAATTTGTATATACATAGTTATATAAGAATCACCACACCAGACAGTTCCTTTGAATTTATACTATCTACTCTAACTGCTCTTTTCTGACGAAAACATGTGGAAAGCCATGCTAAATTCAAAGCCATCATGGATAGGGCTATGATTTCTTTTAAGATTTTATTTAGTTGAGAGAGAGAGCATGAGGGAGAGAGAGAGAGAGAGAGAGAGAGAGAGAGAGAGAGAGATCCCAAGTAGAGGGGAAGGGCAGAGGGATAAGCAGACTCCCTGCTGAGCAGGGAACCTGATGTGGCACTGGATCCCAGGACTCTGGGATCATGATCTGAGCAGAAGGCAGATGCTTAACCGACTGAGCCACCCAAGCACCTCAACAGGGCCATGATTTGATTTGATTTATTTTCTGTCTCTCATCTGGGCTGAGGGGAAGTAACAGACAATTATTTCCCTGATCAGTGAGCTGTTTTGACATAAGAGGTAGAGATGGAATTGTTTTCATGGATGAAACCCCTGTCTCAGGGCTATCAGGACTAACTACTTTGAAGCTCAATAGAGGCAAAGCTGATCTCCAAAGAGGTAAGAATTGGACATCCAACCAGCCATTCAGGGTGCGAAGTTTCCAATCCCTTTCTATTCTGCTGGTTCCCTGAGGAGGGTTACAACCATTGGAGATATCTCTTGAGGGTTGTTGGACACCGCAAACACCTCTTCATTGCCAGCTGGGCCAAAAGTTGCCAAGCCATATTGTTTGTTTATTCCACGACAGATGGCACAACACTAATGTGCTTAATTTTACCTGCTTCATTGGTCTGACCCTCTCAAAGAAAGGGACAAGCACTTAGAAGAGAGCACAGATACAATACAGGGATTGTGGTAAGTGAAGATGTAAATATATTTTCTGAGAACATATGTGTGTTACATGCCACTGAAACATTTTGGTTTTCTAAAGAATTTCTACTCTTCTGCTTTTTAAGACTCAGCTGAAGCTCCTGTTAATATTCCAGGCCCCATTCCAGTAGGTTTTGGTTGTGGTTCACAAATCTGTTTTTATTTTTTTTTTATATTTTTATGATTTACTATGTATTTCAAAAAGAATGCCCATGAGCAGGGGAAGAGACAGACAGAGTGGGAGAAGCAGACTCCCTGCTGAGCAGGGAAACAGAAGCCAGGCTTGATCCCAGGACCAAGAGATAATGAACTGAGCCAAAGACAGACTCTAAAACAACTAAGCCACCAAGTGCCCCAGAAATCTGTATTTCTTATAGAAGTCTTCTTTGATTCTGATAAGCAGATAACATTGAGAAACATTGGTACATCAAGGGCAGGCTATTCTTGGCAGAATCAGACTGCCAAGGTTACCTTATGGTCCCTCTGCCTTCAAAAAGTTACCCAACTCTCTCAGCTTCACTGTTCTTATTGGCAAAATAGGGGTACAATTATTCATATTAATTAATTATTCTTTTGTTTGTTTTAAAATTTTTATTTAAAGTTCAGTTAGTTAACATACATTATTAGTTTCAGGTGTGCAATATAGTGATTCAACACTTACATAAAACACTCAGTGCTCATCACAACAATTGCACTCTTTAATACCCATCACCTATTTAACCCATGCCCCCACCCACCTCCCCTTTGGTAGACATCAGTTTGTTTTGTATAGCTGAATCTGCTTATTGGTTCACCTCTCTTTCTCTATTTTTCCTTTATTCATTTATTTCTTAAATTCCACATATGAGTGAAATCATATGGTACTTGCCTCTCTCTGACTTATTTCACTTATCATAGTTTTCTCTAGCTCCATCTATGTCCTTGGAAAAGGCAAGATTTCATTATTTTTATAGCTGAGTAATATTCACATATGGCTGAGTATGTGTGTGTATGTGTGTGTGCATTACATATTTATTCATTAATCAGTTGATTGACACTTGGGCTGTTTCAAAAATCTGGCTATAAACATCAGGGTTCATGTATCCCTTTGAGTTAGTATTTTATATTCTTTGGGTAAATATCTAGAACTCCAATTGGTGTATTATATGGCTGTTCTATTTTTAACTTTTTGAGAAACCTCCATACCATTTTCCACAGTGGCTTCATCAGTTTGCTTCCTCACCAACAGTGCAAAATGGTTCCCTTTCTTCACATCCTTGCCAATGCCTATTGTTTCTTGTGTTATTGATTTTAGACATTATGATAGGTGTGATGTAATATTGCATGGCAATTTTGACTTATTTTTCCCTGATGATCCCTGATGCTTAGCATCTCTTTGTGTGTCTGTTGGCAATCAGTATGTCTTCTTTGGAAAAAAAAATGTCTATTCATATCTTCAGCCCATTTTTAAATTGGATTACTCAGTTTTGGGGTGTTTAATTTTATCAGTTATTTATATATTTTTATACTAACCCTTTATCATATATGTAATTTGCTAATATTCTCTTCTATTCTATATATTGCCTTTTAGTTTTGTTGATTGTTTTCTTCACTGTGCAGAAACTTTTTTTATTTTATTGTAGTCTGAATAGTTTATTTTTGTTTTGGTTTCTCTTACCTGAGGAGACATATCTAGTAAGAAATTTCCATGGCAAATATCAAAGAGGTTACTTCCTATGTTCTCTTCTAGGATTTGTATGGTTTTATGCCTCACATTTAGGTCTTTCATCCATTTTGAATTTATTTTTGTGTATGGCATAAAAAAGTACTTCACCTTCATTCTTTTACATGACACTGATCAGTGTTCCCCAAACCATGTTTTTCCTATTGGGTATTTTTTTCATAATGTGTTGAAGAATAATTGACTAGAGAGTTGTGGGTTCCCTTCTGTGTATTATATCCTGTTCTATTGATCTATTTGTCTCTTCTGGTGCCAATACAATGCTGTTTTGATCACTACAGCTTTGTAATATAAGTTGAAGTCTGGAATTATAGTGCCTCCAGCTTTGCTTTTCTTTTTCAATATTGCTTGGGCTATTTTGTGTGTGTGTGTGTGTGTGTGTGTGTGATTCCACACATATGTTAGCATTGTTTGTTCTAGCTCTGTGAAAAGTGCTAGTGGTATTTTGATAGGAATTGCATTAAATGCATAGAATGCTTTGAGTAGCATAGGCATTTTATGATGTTTTTGTTCAAATCCATGAGCATTGAATGCCTTTCAATTTCTTCGTGCCAACTTCAATTTCATTCATCAGTATTTTATAGTTTTCTGTAAATAGGAATTGTTTGATTAAAATCTATCTCAGGAATAAGTGTTGACATTCTTGTTTGACTGAACTACACCATCCCTATAAGTAAGAGAGTGGACAATAATAAGAAATAAAAGCTTTGCAGAGAGTAAATCTTTGGATTAGAAGGAAATATAACAACGTGGATGAAAGTGATAAAAGAAACAAACTGAGGGGTGATAGAGGTGAGGTGGGTGAGGGGATGCGGTAACTGGGTGATGGGTATTAAGGAGGGCACATGATGTGGTGAGCACTGGGTGTTATAGACAACTCATAAATTACTGAACTTTACATCTGAAACTAACAATGTAGTATATGTTGGCTAATTGAATTTAAAAACAATTTTAAAAATAAGGTGGAAACTTAAGTGGATAAAAGAGGATTGGTAAAAACTAAGAAAGCAATGTGGGGACAGTGCAGAGAAATGGACACCATATGGTATCACTCTTGGAAGGAGGAGTGAGCAGGTACTTACATGTAGCTTGACTTGGGAGAGACCAAGAAGACCCCTATATTTCCCCCATTGTTCTGATGATGTTTGTCATTCCAGCATTAGATATCCTTCCTTTTTCCTTAAGCTTTTTCTTCTGCTAAAAAATGTAGCTGCTCCATCACCCAAACAGGTTAAATATTAGAACAACATGTACAGAAGATCAATTACTGGGAACATACTTGAAAATATCAGAAAACCTGAGAATGTTGAGTATAAGAAATAGGCCAAGGAAATCATCTTAAAAAGGATTCAAGTAGAAGAGATGATAGTCCTGTTCATAATTTTGGTTAAGTCAGGAAAATAACTATGGTATAAGACAGAATGCATTGATCTCCTAGTTCATATACACCATCATCAATGAAGAGGGTTGGGTTCTTGAACTCCATATACCCCCTATGATCCCTACAGACCAGTCTGCATGGTGAAAATGGCAAAAGTGTTACATACAGGTCTCCCACACACAGAGTACAATAGTTCTAAGATCCAGGCAACAACTAAATGTTTGTTTGTTGTCCAAGTTATATGTTATATGAGCTATTGTTTATACAACTTTGTGACAAACTAGGTAGGCTGTCTTATTATGACATGTCCACAGAGAGTGCTGAGAATCTTTACAAGAAGCACAGCACATGATCAGGGTTCCTGACAGTTAGAAAAACCAGCATTCAGAAAACATGCATTAAGCATCTGCAAATTTCCAGAATTTGGCCAAATTTTGACTTAATAAAATATTATTAAAGCCATTAATCTTTCCACTGCATTTCCTCTCCAGTACGATTATGTCAATTCCCAGTGTTCCCCTTCCCATTTGCAAATATGCAAGCCACTTCTAAAATTACATCTCACTTCTTCTCGCTTTTATCCAGAAAGTCTAAGCCATATCCCTGAAGAACTTTCCATGTTATTCTCTGCTGTTTCTCTGCTTCTTTATGCATACCGTCCCTGACATCTGGAATGCCCTCTCTTAAATGGGAAAATTCTTACATATTTTTAAAGATGTATTTTTTAAAATGTAAGTGTGTAAGATGTATTTTAAGATGTATTATATGTGTAAGATGTATTTTAAATACATATTTTAATATGTATTTAAATATTATCTCCAGCACAAAGTTTCATCTTATTTCCTTGTAAAGTTTGAACAATTTCCTTTATTTTTTTAATTTATTTTTTATTGGTGTTCAATTTACTAACATACAGAATAACCCCCAGTGCCCATCACCCATTCACTCCCACCCCCCGCCCTCCTCCCCTTCTACCACCCCTAGTTCGTTTCCCAGAGTTAGCAGTCTTTACGTTCTGTCTCCCTTTCTGATATTTCCCACACAGTTCTTCCCCCTTCCCTTATATTCCCTTTCACTATTATTTATATTCCCCAAATGAATGAGAACATATAATGTTTGTCCTTCTCCGACTGGCTTACTTCACTCAGCATAATACCCTCCAGTTCTATCCACGTTGAAGCAAATGGTGGGTATTTGTCATTTCTAATAGCTGAGTAATATTCCATTGTATACATAAACCACATCTTCTTTATCCATTCATCTTTCGTTGGACACCGAGGCTCCTTCCACAGTTTGGCTATCGTGGCCATTGCTGCTATAAACATCGGGGTGCAGGTGTCCCGGCGTTTCATTGCATTTGTATCTTTGGGGTAAATCCCCAACAGTGCAATTGCTGGGTCGTAGGGCGGGTATATTTTTAACTGTTTGAGGAACCTTCACACAGTTTTCCAGAGTGGCTGCACCAGTTCACATTCCCACCAACAGTGTATGAGGGTTCCCTTTTCTCCGCATCCTCTCCAACATTTGTTGTTTCCTGCCTTGTTAATTTTCCCCATTCTCACTGGTGTGAGGTGGTATCTCATCGTGGTTTTGATTTGTATTTCCCTGATGGCAAGTGATGCAGAGCATTTTCTCATGTGCATGTTGGCCATGTCTATGTCTTCTTCTGTGAGATTTCTGTTCATGTCTTTTGCCCATTTCATGATTGGATTGTTTGTTTCTTTGGTGTTGAGTTTAATAAGTTCTTTATAGATCTTGGAAACTAGCCCTTTATCTGATATGTTATTTGCAAATATCTTCTCCCATTCTGTAGGTTGTCTTTGAGTTTTGTTGACTGTATCCTTTGCTGTGCAAAAGCTTCTTATCTTTTTTTTTTTTTTTTTTTTTAATTTTTATTTTTTTATTTATTTTTTTTATTGGTGTTCAATTTACTAACATACAGAATAACACCCAGTGCCCGTCACCCATTCACTCCCACCCCCCGCCCTCCTCCCCTTCTACCACCCCTAGTTCGTTTCCCAGAGTTAGCAGTCTTTATGTTCTGTCTCCCTTTCTGATATTTCCCACACATTTCTTCTCCCTTCCCTTATTTAAAAGCTTCTTATCTTGATGAAGTCCCAATAGTTCATTTTTGCTTTTGTTTCTTTTGCCTTCGTGGATGTATCTTGCAAGAAGTTACTGTGGCCGAGTTCAAAAAGGGTGTTGCCTGTGTTCTTCTCTAGGATTTTGATGGAATCTGGTCTCACATTTAGATCTTTCATCCATTTTGAGTTTATCTTTGTGTATGGTGAAAGAGAGTGGTCTAGTTTCATTCTTCTGCATGTATATGTCCAATTTTCCCAGCACCATTTATTGAAGAGACTGTCTTTCTTCCAATGGATAGTCTTTCCTCCTTTATCGAATATTAGTTGCCCATAAAGTTCAGGGTCCACTTCTGGATTCTCTATTCTGTTCCACTGATCTATGTGTCTGTTTTTGTGCCAGTACCACACTAACAATGAGACTGAAGAAAGAGAAATTAAGGAGTCAATCCCATTTACAATTGCACCCAAAAGCATAAGATACCTAGGAATAAACCTAACCAAAGATGTAAAGGATCTATACCCTCAAAACTATAGAACACTTCTGAAAGAAATTGAGGAAGACACAAAGAGATGGAAAAATATTCTATGCTCATGGATTGGCAGAATTAATATTGTGAAAATGTCAATGTTACCCAGGGCAATATACACGTTTAATGCAATCCCTATCAAAATACCATGGACTTTCTTCAGAGAGTTAGAACAAATTATTTTAAGATTTGTGTGGAATCAGAAAAGACCCCGAATAGCCAGGGGAATTTTAAAAAAGAAAACCATATCTGGGGGCATCACAATGCCAGATTTCAGGTTGTACTACAAAGCTGTGGTCAACAATTTCCTTTAAAACCAATATCACACTTCATTATAATAATGGTCTGTTTCCTTCACCTTACTGATGTCAGAGGTGAAGTTCACGTATCTTTTAATCCTTAAAGTCTAAACTACAGTTTGTCTAACACAGACACTGAACTCAACAGAAATGTGTAGAATGAAAGAATAATAGTAAGTCAGTGAAATGATTTGTGGAAAGATTGAGGGATTAAGTTACAATTTGTCAAAACAGAAATCTGAAATTCACTTACTTTACCATAAAAATTATTTAAATCTAGCAGAAATATTATATATTTAATATATTATAAATGCATTTACATATAATGGAAATGTATACATTTACATATAATATACTATTATATATAATAGTGTGTTTATATACATATGCATATATGTATATGTATATATGTATATATATATGCACACACACTCAGGAATGTAAAATCTCAGATGTATGCTGAAAAAAAAGGAAAAATGTAACATTTTAATTGTTTTGCAAATAGTTCACAATACAGTATTGGATATCACTGAAAGAAATACTTGATAGGATTTCAACTTTCTTGACTTATTCTGTGAACTATTAATTACTCTATGACACATCAACTTGGCCAAGTCACTTTATTTCAATGAGTATCATTTCCTTGTTTATATAATATAATACTACATATGTATTCCTTTACCTGGTCTAATTATAAAAACTACATTTAAAATGTCATTTAAGGGCAGCCTGGGTGGCTCACCGGCTTAGTGCCACCTTCAGCATGATCCTGGGGACCTGGGACTGAGTCCCATATCGGGTTCCCTGCATAGAGCTTGCTCCTCCCTCTGCCTGTGTCTCTGTCATTCTCTCTCTCTCTCTCTGTCTCTGTCTTTCATGAATAAATAAATAAAAATCTAAATAAATAAATAAATAAATAAATAAATAAATAAATAAATATGATTCACTACATCTGGAGAAGTGTACAGGCATTATTTAATCAGGCAACTTTAATTAACTGCAACTTTTTATTTCATAAGCCCTATGAAACTGAAAATCTGATATTGTATTATTAACTTTTCAGAAGCTATAAAGTGCAAAATATGCAAGCAAAGCTTATTGTCACACAATTATTGTCAATTTATATCCTCAAGGTACAGGCCTTGGCAGTTTTGAGTGTTCAAAATATCTAAAAAGCAGGAGAAAAGAAAAAAAAACAGAACCCATCTTCTGAAAATATTACCAAATATAATATATTTGGAATATAAATAATAGTGAAAGGGATTATAAGGGAAGGGAGAAGAAATGTGTGGGAAATATCAGAAAGGGAGACAGAACATAAAGACTCCTAACTCTGCGAAACGAACTAGGGGGGGGTGGAAGGGGAGGAGGGCAGGGGGTGGGGGTGAGTGGGTGATGGGCACTGAGGGGGGCACTTGACGGGATGAGCACTGGGTGTTATTCTGTATGTTGGTAAATTGAACACCAATAAAAAATTATTTTATTAAAAAAATATTACCAAACTATAGGGTTCAGAAAAGGAGATTTGTCCATTAATAAGGCAGAATGCAACATACAACATGAGAGATTGATGACCACAGAATATAGGAGGTGAGAGAAATACCATGTCTCAGGACCACAGAAGAAAGAACATTTGAGATGGAACTTTGAAAATGGGCAATATACCTTATCCATCAAATCAAAGCTGAGTTCTTGTTTCTCTACTCAGTAGTTTTTGGAAAATTGTCTCAAACTTATGGATTATTCACAACCTTCCCCCATCACACTCATACACCTTCTATAAATCCCTGTACTTAACATTATTTTAATTGCACCTACAGGTACAGGCAAAACTGCAAGAAATAGAGGAATTGCTTTGACTTATTATGAAAACATGCACATGTTTGGGACTGATTAGGTACCTTAAGGCATTGATTTTGCCACTTATGCAAAGTAAATTTCAAATTATGCCCAATATAGGCATTTAACCCTGTTGACCAAAAAATGTTCTAGAATCTCTATGCTCCCTAATTATTTTAATCTGCATATCACTCCTGTGGTGTGGGTATACTTCAGTTCAATTTTACAAGGAAAAGAGATAAGAGACACAGAAAGATGATCCAACTACACCAAGGCAATCATGCAGGTAAATGTGATGATTTGATGAAGAGAGCTTCAAACTCTAGTACTGATCATCAGGAGGCTGTGCTTTTAACTGATCTACAACACTGCATCTGCTTCTATAGTTTATAAGTCCAACTAAACCTTTGCTAAGCAAGATATTCTATATTTTAAAATAAAGAATTTCTTCAAAGATGGACCTTAACAGTCTCCTCCATCATGACCTTCTGTCTTACTTTTGTACAGCATCAGCTGATAGCTTGAATTACTTTGATGAGATAAACTGCATGCAGAGTAGGGAAACTTCTGTGAAACTAGAAACAACAACATTTGTGAAGTCTTCTTAAATACTGATGCTATTATTAGAAATTCTAGTTTACCTAACTTAAGAGATACTTGAGTTGGGATTAGAGCAAGAAAGACTCATGGGAAAATGGGCAAATTCTCTATGTGAGAGAGAAAAGGCAAGCACAAATAACACTCAATTCTGCAAATTCTTATCTGTCCTCAGGTTATCAAAGCCTCTTATCATCTTCAAGAGAATCTTCATTTGCTATAAAGTCTCCTAGGACTGAGTGAAAGTGTTGATTTTTTAAAATTTAAAATGATCATAACTCTCCTGTTGAAGTTATATCTGCACAGAACCTCAAGGTGATGAATTTGTAAGTGCTTAAAAATATACACATGATACATTTTCATCAAATTGATTAGCTTTTAGTTGATAGAACTTTAAATGTATCTGTGTTCTTATTTGGTTACTATTAGTGACTACAGTTTGTAACAGTAGCTACAGTATGTGAATAGTAGTTTATTGAGTAATTTATGAGATATAATTTTATATGTCAATAAGTTATTTATAACACTAAAGAGATCTCAACAAGGAACACAATCAGCGTGAACATATTCAGAAGAGTCCTGATAGTAAGAAAAGTAGATGAGATGCACGGCAACATATCAGATGGAATGGTGTTCTTACCATTGTTTTCTGGGCAATAATGTTCAGCCATGGAGAGAAACAATAAGACCATCACCACAGATTTTATCCTCTTGGGGCTCTGGCCTGAGTTTAGCCACCTTGCGGTCCTTATCTGCTTCATTCTTATGGTTTACCTTATGGCTGTAATGGGCAATGCTGTTCTCATTCTCCTCATCTGGTTGGATTCTCGACTCCACTCTCCTATGTACTTCTTGCTCAGCCAGCTCTCCCTTATTGATGTGGCCTTGATCTCAACTACAGTCCCCAAAATGGTCACCAACTTCTTCTCAGGGAAAAGGACCATATCACAGATTGGCTGTGGAGCTCAGATTTTATTCAGCTTAACCTTGGGAATTTCTGAGTGCCTTCTACTGACTCTCATGTCCTATGACCGCTACATTGCCATCTGCAATCCACTACGTTACTCAATCTTGATGAGCCATACCACCTGTAAACAGATGGTTGTTGGGTCCTGGGCAGGAGGGGCAATAACTTCCCTGGTTCATACAGCCTATGTCATGCACTTAGCCATCTGTCATCCTCGAGAGATCCCACACTTCTTGTGTGAGGTCATGGCACTCCTTAAGCTCACTTGTGAGGACATTTCAGCCTATGTGAAGTCAGTGGTGGTCTCAAGCTTTCTGGTGGTCCTCATCCCTCTGAGTCTCATCCTGGCTTCCTACATCCACATATTTCTTGCTGTCCTCCGCATGAACTCCCTTGAAGGTAAAAACAAGGCCTTGGCCACATGCTTCTCCCACCTCTGTGTGGTCAGTCTCTACTTTGGCCCTGCCATATTAGTCTATATGAGGCCAGGATCCTTTAAAACTCCCAAAATAAACCAGTCCCTTTTTATGTTTAATGCCATTCTTACTCCTATGCTTAATCCCCTCATCTATAGCCTGAGAAACAAGGATGTCATAGCAGCTCTGAAGAGTATAATCATCAGTAGAATCCTCCTAAAAAAGATGAAAAGACAGCTAGGTTGCCATACATAATTATAATCATTTATTTGAACATTGATTTGTTCTAAAAGCCTTTAATACTTAACAAATATTTTATGAGAATAATGGATATATGAGAGGTCCTTTGTTTCAATCCCCATATTGTGTGAAAATAAAAAATAAAATGAAATATAAAATAAATTTTGATGTTCTTATAACACAACCCAAAGGTCTAATTCTTCCAACAAAAAAATCCTGAAAATGCACTGCTTTTATAAATAACAGACATCATTTTTGCTCATATATATGTACTCCTCTGGCTAAACATACTTATGAATAAGAAGGCATGAGCTGCTCCTAAGAACAGTGAGGGAATTAAGAATTTTTTTTGAGTGTTATTATTTTTTTTTAATT
Source organism: Canis lupus dingo (assembly GCF_003254725.2). NCBI lineage: Eukaryota > Metazoa > Chordata > Mammalia > Carnivora > Canidae > Canis > Canis lupus. Next base: position 1,595,743 of record NC_064256.1, read on the forward strand.
TTTTAAAATTGTAGTTCAATTTGCCAACATTTAGCATAACACCCAGTGCTCATTCCTCCAAGTGCTCCCCTCAGTGCCCATCACCCAGTCACCCTAACCCCCCACTCACCTCCCTTTCCACTACCCCTTGTCTGTTTCCCAGAGTTAGGTGTCTCTCAAGTTTTCTCACCCTCACTGATATTTTCACTCATTTTCTCTCCTTTCCCTTTATTCCCTTTCACTAATTTTTATATTCCCCAAATGAATGAGACTACATAATGTTTGTTCTTCTCTGATTGACTTATTTCACTCAGCATACTACCCTCCAATTCCAACCACATTGATGGGAATTTGTCATTTTGAATGGCTGAGTAATATTCCATTGTATACATACAACTCATCTTCATCCATCCATCTTTTGACGGACACTAAGGCTCCTTCCACAGTTTGGCTACTGTGGACATTGCTGCTATAAACATTGGGGTGCAGGTGTTCCAGCGTTTCACTGCATCTGTATCTTTGGGGTAAATCCCCAAAAGTGCAATTGCTGGGTCGTAGGACAGATCTGTTTTTAACTCTTTGAGGAACCTCCACACAGTTTTCCAGAGTTAGCTGGGGGCATCACAATGCCAGATTTCAGGTTGTACTATAAAGCTGTTGTCATCAAGACAGTGTGGTATTGGCACAAAAACAGACACATAGATCAATGGAACAGAATAGAGAATCCAGAATGGACCCTCAACTCTATGGTCAACTAATATTTGACAAAGCAGGAAAGACTATCCACTGGAAGAAAGACAATTTCTTCAATAAATGGTGCGGGGAAAATTGGACATCCACATGCAGAAGAATGAAACTAGACCACTCTCTTGCACCATACACAAAGATAAACTCAAAATGGATGAAAGATCTTAATGTGAGGCAAGATTCCATCAAAATCCTAGAGGAGAACACAGGTAACACCCTTTTTATACTTGGACACAGCAACTCCTTGCAAGATACATCCATGAAGGCAAGAGAAACAAAAGCAAAAATGAACTATTGGGACTTCATCAACATAAGAAGCTTCTGCACAGCAAAGGATACAGTCAACAAAACTCAAAGACAACCTACAGAATGGGAGAAGATATTTGCAAATGATATATCAGATAAAGGGCTAGTATCCAAGATCTATAAAGAACTTATTAAACTCAACAGCAAAGAAACAAACAATCCAATCATGAAATGGGCAAAAGACATGAAGAGAAATCTCACAGAGGAAGACATAGACATGGCCAACATGCACATGAGAAAATGCTCCGCATCACTGGCCATGAGGGAAATAAATCAAAACCACAATGAGCTACCACCTCACGCCAGTGAGAATAGGGAAAATTAACAAGACAGGAAACAACACATGTTGGAGAGGATGTGGAGAAAGGGGAACCTTTTTGCCCTGTTGGTGGGAATGTGAGCTGGAATTAAGAATTTTATGTTTGGCTGAGGATGCATAACTTCTTTTTATTTTTTGAAGATTTTATTTATTATTCATGAAAGACCCAGAGAAGAGAGGCAGAGACACAGGCATAGGGAGAAGCAGGCTCCATGCACGGAGCCTGATGTAGGACTTAATGCCGGGACTCCAAGATCATGCCCTGAGCCTAAGGCAGATGCTTAACCTGTGAGCCACCCAGGTGTCCCCAGGAAGCATAACTTCTAATGGCAGGACTCAATTGTTATGGCATTAAAATAACATGACTTGAATTATGAATGGCAACTTTCAGGTTCCCAAAAGCTCACACATTTGCAACCCAGTCAGTACTCTTTTTCCTTTCCTTTCCTTTCCTTTCCTTTCCTTTCCTTTCCTTTCCTTTCCTTTCCTTTCCTTTCCTTTCCTTTCCTTTCCTTTCCTTTCCTTTCCTTTCCTTTCTCCTTTCCTTTCCTTCCTTTTATTCTCTCTTTTCTTTTTCTTTCTTTCTTCTTTATTTTCTATTCTTTTTAATGAGGAACAAAGAGTAAACCTGATGCCTTTCTCTTCACCTCAAAAATTTTTAGGTTTTGTTTTGTACTCTTCCTTCTGGATTCATACTCATTTTCAAAACCCATTTTAAGCCTAGACATACATGAGGAAGATACATGTATCAATTATATACCCCTGAAGTTTATAGATTTTGTTATTAGGATTATTGTGTCAAAATAGAACTGATAGAGGTTTCGTAATTCTTTCTTTGCTCACATAGGCAGAATCAAATTTTGTCCAATATTAAATATACTGCAATTGTTTGAAGACAAAGGAAGTTTTAAAACATAAATTCAACAATATAGAATTTTAGGTTATTCTATTACCCTGTGACCTAGGCTTATCCTTTTATGGTAAATCACATTGTAGGTACTTTTCTTAAAATAACATTCCTGAGAGTTCACATTTGGCAGGATTACTATCTCTCAATCATGGAAAAGTGTTCCCTTCATAGATATAGGCTGGTGCTGGTGAGCTCAATCAAGTAAGGTAGGACACAGGATGAATTTGAGCCTTATCTTGCTCCTTCATCTCAATACTACAAAACATTTATAACATTGTGAATCAGAATAAAAGATCAAATTAAAAGTTAAATGTAGTGAACAGAATGAAGAGACAGAAAACAAGAACTTTATGGAAGTAAACTATTTTGTATAATACTCTAATTATGGGTATATGTTTGCATTGGAAGACTGCAAAATTCTGTCAATCGGAGAAATTGGAATAAAATACTACCTACCTTCTAGGATTTCTGAGAGGATTAAATGAGTTAATATATGTAAACTACTCAGAACAGTGCAGGCAACAAGGAAGTCCTTGTTACATAGATACATGCATCCAATGGAAAGACATTTGCTTAGAACACAGTAGGAAAGTGATAGAACTAGACTTTTTAAGCCTTTCTTCCTATGCATGGTAATTGAGGCTTTATTTTTATAGGTAATAAAGATGTACCATATTTATTTTAACTTGGATGTCATATAACTGTGTACTAAAATCAGACTTTTTTAGTTTTAAGGATTTTCTATATTTCAAAAGAACACTTTGCAGTATTTTCAAAAGTATACTTAATTTTGTTGTCCTCACTTGTTATTTCTAATATGTCTCTATCTGGCAGCAAAAAGGAAGAGTCAACTAAGTCTTCTTGTGTATTCTAGAATGACATGGGATTGTATCCCACTATATTGGCAACTATCAGAGTAGCAGGTGTGCCTGAGGATAGGAGCTCCAAAGACAAAATAAATACAACCCCCTCTAAAGAAAGACAGAAAACTGGAATTAATACTATCAGAGGCTAAAGTATAAGAGATTTCTCAAGAATACAAAATAGGCAAGATATCAGCATTATGAAATGAAAAAAATAAAAATGAACCAAGTGAACATATTGTGACAAAGATGACAGTTGAAGTGAAAATACAAATAGTAAAGAAGCAATAGAAAAGATACAGCTAAAAAATAAATTTGTCACATGAATGAACTCCTCCCAAAGGTCCTAGAAAAGAGTTAAGAGGTAGGAAAAAAAAGAGTTAACAGATGCAGAAACTAAATGAGTAAGTTTCCATCCTGATATGAGAATTCTGAAAGGAAAAAAATGGAAAAGAGGATAATGCTGTCTCCACAAAATCTAGCAAACTAAGTTCAATAGCACATTAAGAGGATTATACAAGGTGATCAAGTGAGATATATTCCTGAACATAAGGATGGTTCAACCTATAAATATCAATCAATGTGACACACCACAGAAAAAGAGGGAGGGGGGAAAATTACATGAATACCTTACTGGATGTGGAAAAAATTCTGTTGCAATAATAGTTTTATTTTCTCAAAAACATTTGTAACTTTTAAAACTTTATCTAATGCTATTATAACTCTTAGAATTTTGTAATTGCTATTGGTATTAAGAACTTAATAAAGTTTATCATCTTTTTATTCAAAAAAGAGAAAAATTATTTGCCAGAATTTTAAAAACTTTCATGAGGAAAACACTCAACAAACTAGGAATAGATGGAAACAACTTCAGTATAATAAAGGCTATATATGAGATTTCAGTAGTGGAGTATTATACTCAATGGTGAAAGATTAAAAGTTTTTTTCAGGGCACCTGGGTGGCTCAGTAATTGAGCATCTGCCTTTGGCTCAGTTTGTGGTCCTGGGGTCCTGGGATCAAGTTCTGCATCAGGCTCTCTGCATGAGGCCTAGTTCTCTCTCTATGTCTCTCATGAATAAATAAATACAATCTTTAAAAAAACAAAATAAAAGTTTTCCTCTAAGATTAAGAACAAGATAGGGATGTCCACACTCACCCATTTACTTTCAACATAGTATCAGAAATCCTACCCAGAGTCACTAGTCAAGAAAAATAAATAAAATGCTTCCAAATTGAAAAGAAGTAAAATTATTTGTTTGTAGATGACATGAGAAAAAAAGAACCACTAAAGATTCTTAAAAAATATATTTTACTTATTTATTCTTGAGACACACACAGAGAGAGAGAGAGGCAGAGACATGAGCAGAGGGAGAAGCAGGCTCCATGCAGGGAGACTGATGTTGGACTCTATCCCAGGACTGTGGGGTCATGCCCTAAATTGAAGGAAGATGCTCAACCGCTGAGCCACCCAGGTGTCCCTAAAGATTATTTAATTTTTTTAAAAATTACACTTAGTTACCATACAGTGTAATATTAAAGGGTGTACAATATAGTGATTTAACACTTTCATACGACACCTGATGCTCCTCACAAGTGTTGTCCTGAGCCCTCTTAATCTACTTAACTTATCCCCCATTCACTACCTCCCTAGTAACCATTAGTTTGTTCTCTATAGTTAAGAGTCTAAAATCTTAAAGATAAAAAAGCCAACTTTTATAACAAATAAACTCATCAGATTTTCAGTACACAAAACCAATTCACTAACAATAAGAAATGTAAAAAGACATTTAAAAAATTTTGTTTACAGTGGCATCAAAAAGAATAAAATGCTTATGAATAAATCTATCCAAGCAAGTGAAAACTACAAGACATTACTGAAAGAAATAAAAGACACAAATTAATGGAAAAATAACATGTGTTTATCGATTGAAAGACTTAATATTGTTAAGATATCAAGACTACCCAGAATAATATATAGATTCAATACAATCCCTACCAATGTTATCCATAGTGATCTACAGATTCAATGCAATTCTTATCAGAATCTCAAAAGCGGGAGGCGGGGGGGCAAGATGGGAAGAGTAGGGTCCCCAAGTCACCTTCTCCACCAAATTCCCTAGATAACCTTCAAATCATCCTGAAAACCTACGAATTCGGCCTGAGATTTAAAGAGAGAACAGCTGGAATGCTACAGTGAGAAGAGTTCAGGCTTCAACCACAGTAGGAAGACGTGGTTGGGGAAGAAAGAAAGAAACAAAAGGCATCCAAGGGGGAGGGGGCCCCACGAGGACCCAGGCTAAGGCCACAGCAAGTGTCCCCAGGACAGGAGAGCCCCATCCTGGAGAAGCAGGGGTTTCACCGATCTTCCCAGGAGTTGGAGCAGGATTCCAGGAGGGGCGGGGATGCCCTCAGCCTCCCTGGGACACTAACAGACACCTGTGCCCCGGGGAGAGTGTGCCATAACCCCTGGCTGAGCTCCCTAAGGGCTGCAGCACGCACACAACTGGACCTAGGAGCAGCTCGGAGGGGTTCGGGAGGCGGCTCTGCGGAGGGGGCTGCACAGCACTGGGAACAGCTTGGAGGCGCCAGAGGCAAAGGCTCTGTGCGGAAGGGGCTGCATGGCCCGGGAACAGCTAAGGGGCGGCAGAGGCAGAGGCTCCGCTGAGGGGGCTGCACATCCTGGAGCATGATTCCAATAGCACAGGCCTGGGAGCACAGGGTGCCGGGGACACAGCCCAAGATCCAGCGCTCCCCCCAGGACAGGAAGAGGCTAGGAGGGCACAGGACAGCAAGGACACTCTTGCCGCAGGACAGCCTCCAGCTGAGCAGATCAGCGGCCCGCCCCAGGAGCATCCAGGCCCTCCAGGCTGAGAGCTCCGTAGTTACTGCAGGAGCTAAATCCAGGGCTGGAGAGCTGGCCCTGCTACTGTTGGTGTTTCTCCTGGGGCCTCACAGGATAAATAACCACCACTGAGGCTCACAGTGGCCTTACCAGATAAACAGCTTAAACATCTTTCACTGAGCCCTGCACTAGGCAGGGAGCTGAGCAGCTACCCCACTTGCTAACATCTGAAAATCAGCACAGCAGACCCCTCCCCCAGAAGACCAGCTAGACCGACAGGGGAAAAACAAATTATTGACCAAGAAGCACTGGAAAGTTCCAGGGGAAGTCAAGGGATTTACAGTAAACAGAATCAGAGGGTACTCCTCCTTGTTTTTTGTTTTTTGATTTGTTTGCTTCCCCCAACCCGGTTTTTTTCTTTCTTCTTTTTCCTCTTTTTCTTTTTTCTTTTTTTCTTTTTCTTTTCTTCTCTTCTCTCTTTTTCTCCTTTTCCCATTACAACTTGTTTTTGGCCACTGAGCAAAATGACTAGAAGGAAAACCTCACCTCAAAAGAAAAAATCAGAAACAGTCCTCTCTCCCACAGAGTTACAAAATTTGGATTACATTCAATGTCAAAAAGCCAATTCAGAAGCAATATTATAAAGGTACTGGTGGCTCTAGAAAAAAGAAGAGAGACTTCATGACAGCAGAATTTAGATCTAATCAGGAAGAAATTAAAAATCAATTAAATGAGATGCAATCCAAACTAGAGGTCTTAACGATGAGCGTTAACGAGGTGGAAAAACGAGTGAGAGACATAGCAGACAAGTTGATGGCAAAGAGGGAAACTGAGGAGAAAAAGAGACAAACAAAAGATCATGAGGATAGATTAAGGAAAATAAATGACAGCCTGAGGAAGAAAAATCTACGTTTAATTAGGGTTCCCAAGGGCGTGGAAAGGGACAGAGGTCCAGAATATGTATTTGAACAAATCATAACTGACAACTTTCCTAATCTGGGGAGGGAAACAGGCATTCAGATCCAGTAAATAGAGAGATCCGCCCCTAAAATCAATAAAAACTGCTCAACACCTCGACGTTTAATAGTGAAGCTTGCAAATTCCAAAGATAAAGAGAAGATCCTTAAAGCAGCAAGAGACAAGAAATCTCTAACTTTTATGGGGAGAAATATTAGATTAAAAGCAGATCTCTCCACAGAGACTCTTAAAATTCCCCTTTAAGAAGAAGTCCAATGGAACAATCCACAAAAACAGGGACTGAATAGGCATCATGATGACACTAAACTCATATCTTTCAATAGTAACCCTGAATGTGAATGGGCTTAATGACCCGATCAAAAGGCCCAGGGTTTCAGGCTGGATAAAAAAGTAGGACCCATCAATTTGCTGTCTACAAGAGACACATTTTAGACAGAAGGACACCTACAACCTGAAAAATGAAAGGTTGGAGAACCAAGTACCATTCAAATGGTCCTCAAAAGAAAGCAGGGGTAGCCATCCTTATATCAGATAAACTAAAATTTACCCCGAAGACTGTAGTGAGAGATGAAGAGGGACACTATATCATACTGAAAGTATCTATCCAAGAAGAGGACTTAACAATCATCAATATATATGCCCTGAATGTGGGAGCTGCGAAATATATCAATCAATTAATAACCAAAGTTAAGACATACTTAGATAATAATACAGTTATACTTGGTGATTTAAATATAGCACTTTCTACACTCGATAAGTTTGCTAAGCACAACATCTCCAAAGAAACAAAGCTTTAAATGAAACACTGGACCAGATGGATTTCACAGATATCTACAGAACTTTACATCCAAACTCAACTGAATACACATTATTCTCAAGTGCACTGGAACTTTCTCCAGAATAGACCACATACTGGGTCACAAATCAGGTCTGAACCAATAACAAAAGACTGGAATTGTCCCGTGCATATTCTGAGACCAAACTGCCTTGAAAATAGAACTAAATCACAAGAAGAAGTTTGGATGGATTTCAAACAGATGTAGGTTAAGGAACATCCTGCTAAAAGATGAAAGGGTCAACTAGAAAATTAAGGAAGAATTAAAAAGTTTCATAGAAACTAGTGAGAATGAGGATACAACCATTCAAAATCTTTGGGATACAGCAAAATCAATCCTGAGGGTGAAATACATTGCACTACATGCATCCATCCAAAAACTGGAAAGAACTCAACTACAAAACTTAACCTTACACCTAAAGAGCTAGAGATAAAACAGCAAATAGATCCTACACCCAGCAGAAGAAGAGAGTTAATAAAGATTCGAGCAGAACTCAATGAAATCGAGACCAGAAGAACCGTGGAACAGATCAACAAAACCAGGAGTTGGTTCTTTGAAAGAATTAATAAGATAGACAAACCATTAGCTGCCTTATTAAAAGAAAATAGAGAAGACTCAAATTAATAAAATCATGAATAAGAAAGGAGAGATCACTACCAACACCAAGGAAATACAAACGATTTTAAAAACATTATGAACAGCTATACACCAATAAATTAGGCAATCTAGAAGAAATGGGCGCATTCCTGGAAAGCCACAAACTACCAAAACTGGAACAGGAAGAAATAGAAAACCTGAACAGGTCAATAACCAGGGAGGAAATTGAAGCAGTCATCCAAAACCTCCCAAGACACAAAAGTCCAGGGCTACATGGCTTCCCTGGGGAATTCTATCAAACTTTTAAGAAGAAACCATGCCTATTCTACTAAAGCTGTTCGGAAAGATAGAAAGAGATGGGAGTACTTCCAAACTCGTTCTATGAGGCCAACATCACTTTAATTCCAAAACCAGACAAAGACCCCACCAAAAAGGAGAATTACAGACCAATAGCCCTGATGAACATGGATGCAAAAATTCTAACAAGATACTAGCCAGTAGGACCCAACAGGACATTAAGATGATTATTCACCATGACCAAGTGGGATTTATCCCTGGGAAGTAAGGTTGGTGAACACTCGTAAAGCAATCAATGTGATTGATCATATCAGCAATAGAAAAAACGAGAACCATATGATCCTCTCAATAGATGAAGAGAAAACATTTAACAAAATACAGCATCCATTCCTTATCAAAACTCTTCAGACTGTAGGGATAGAGGGAACATCCCTCAACATCTTAAAAGCCATCTATGAAAAGCCCACAGCAAATATCATTCTCAATGGGGAAGCACTGGGAGCCTTTACTCTAAGATCAGGAACAAGACAGGGATGTCCACTCTCACCACTGCTATTCAACATAGTACTGGAAGTCCTAGCCTCAGCAATCAGACATCAAAAAGACATAAAAGGCATTCAATTTTTTCATTTATTTATGATAGTCAGAGAGAGAGAGAGAGAGAGAGACATAGGCAGAGGGAGAAGCAGGCTCCATGCACTGGGAGCCCGATGTAGGATTCGATCCTGGGTCTCCTGGGTCTCCAGGATTGCGCCCTGGGCCAAAGGCAGGCGCCAAACCTCTGCGCCACCCAGGGATCCCCATAAAAGGCATTCAAATTGGCAAAGAAAAAGTCAAACTCTCCCTCTTCACCGATGACATGTTACTCTACCTAGAAAACCCAAAAGCCTCCACCCCAAGATTGCTAGAACTCATACAGCAATTTGGCAGTGTGGCAGGATACACAATCAATGCCCAGAAGTCAGTGACATTTCTAGACACTAACAATGAGACTGAAGAAAGAGAAATGAAGGAGTCAATCCCATTTACAATTGCACCCAAAAGCATAAGATACCTAGGCATAACCCTAACCAAAGAAGTAAACGATCTATACCCCAAAAACTATAGAAGACTTCAGAAAGAAATTGAGGAAGACACAAAGACATGGAAAAATATTTAATGCTCAATGATTGTAAGAATTAATATTGTGAAAAATGTCAATGTTACCCAGAGCAAGTAACACGTTTAATGCAATCCCTATCAAAATACCATGGACTTTTCAGAGAGTTGGAACAAATTATTTTAAGATTTGTGTGGAATCAGAAAAGACCCGGAATTACCAGGGTAATTTTAAAAAAGAAAACCGTAGCTGGGGACATCACAGTGCCAGATTTCAGGTTGTACTACAAAGCTGTGGTCATCAAGAAAGTGTGGTACTGGCGCAAAAACAGACACATAGATCAATGGAACTGAATCCAGAATCCAGATGTGGACCCTCAACTTTATGGCGAACTAATATTCAACAAAGGAGGAAAAACTATCCACTGGAGAAAGACAGTCTCTTCAATAAATGGTGCTGGGAAAATTGGACTTCCACATGCAGAGGAATTACTAAACACCTCTCTTGCACCATCCACAAAGATAAACTCAAAATGGATGAAAGATCTTAATGTGAGACAAGATCCCATCTAAATCCTAGAGAACACAGGCAACACCATTTTTGAACTTGGTCACAGTAACTTCTTGCAAGATTCATCCAGAAGGCAAGAGAAACAAAAGCAAAAATGAACTATTGGGACTTCATCCAGATAAGAAGCTTTTGCACAACAAGAGATATCGTCAAAACTCAAAGGCAACCTAGAGAATGGGAAAAAATTTATTTGCAAATGACGTATTAGATAAAGGGCTAGTTTCCAAGATCTATAAAGAACTTATTACATTCAACAGCAAAGAAACAAATAATCCAATTATGAAATGGATAAAAGTCATGAACAGAAATTTCGCAAAGGAAGACATAGACATGGCCAACATGCACATGAGAAAATGCTCTGCATCACTTGCCATCAGGGAAATACAAATCCAAACCACAATGAGATACCACCTCACATCAGTGAGAATGGGCAAAATTAACAAGGCAGGAAACCACAAATGTTGGAGAAGATGCGGAGAAAAGGGAACCCTCCTGCACTGTTGGTGGGAATGTGAACTGGTGCAGCCACTCTGGAAAACTGTGTGGAGGTTACTCAAAGAGTTAAAAATAGATCTGTCCTACACTCTGCAATTGCGCTGCTGGGGATTTTCCCCAAAGGTACAGATGCAATGAAACGCCTGGACACCTGTACCCCGATGTTTCTAGCAGCAATGTCCACAATAGCCAAACTGTGGAAGGAGCCTCAGTGTCCATCAAAAGATGAATGGATAAAGAAGATGTGGTTTATGTATACAATGGAATATCACTCAGCCATTAGAAACGACAAATACCCACCATTTGCTTCGACATGGTTGGAACAGGAGGGTATTATGCTGAGTGAAATAAGTCTATCAGAGAAGGACAACCATTATATGGTCTCATTCATTTGGGGAATATAAAAAATAGTGAAAGAGAATAAACGGGAAAGGTGAAAAATTGAGTGGGAAATATCAGAAAGGGAGATAGAACATTAAAGACTCCTTACTCTTGGAAACGAACTAGGGGTGGTGGAAGGGGAGGTGGGCGGGGGATGCGGTTGACTTGGTGACATGCACTGAGGTGAGCACTTGACCTGATGACCACTGGGTGTTATTCTATATGTTGGCCAATTTATCACTAATAAACAATAAATTTATAAAAATAAAAAGAATCTCAAAAGCATTTTGGCGACTTTTAAAAATCTCTCTTAAAATTCACATGGAATCCCAAGAGACATTAAATAGTCAAATATATCTTGAAAAGGACAACAATTTTAAATTTAAACCGAACCCAGAAATGTAAATGTTAATGGCCTTAGTGTCAATGATAAGTCCCCCAGAAGAAACCACAGGGGAAGTTTTCATTACATTACATTTTACAACAATATAATAAATGTGACACCAAAAGCATGAGCAACAGAAGGAAAATAGATAAATGGAGCTATACAAACTCACACTTTTTGTGCCTCCAAAGACACATCAACAGTAAAAAGGAAACCTATGGAATGGAAGAATGTATTTGTAATTCATATATCTGATAAAAGATTAAAGACCAGAATGTATAAATAATTTACAACAGAACAATAAAATAATCCAAATAACCCAATTAAAATGAATGCAAAGCTTGACTAGGCCATTTTCCCAAGATGATTCACAAATGAGCAAGAGGAATATGAAAAGATGCTTAATATCATTAATCATTAGAAAAATTAAAATCAAAGGCACAATGATGTATCAATTCAGATCCATTCAAAATTTTACTATCGAAAACAAAAACTAGAAAATAACGTGTGCATGTATGGATGCAAAGAAATTGGAAACTTTGTGCACTGTGGTAGGATTGTAAAAAGATGCAACTGATATGGAAAATAGTATTGTAGTTCTTCAAAAAAATTAAATATATAAATGCTAGATGATCCAACACCCCACTTCTGGGCATATATTCAAAAGGACTGAAAAGGAACACCTGGGTCGCTCAGTGGTTGAGTGTCTGCCTTTGGCTCAGGGTGTGATCCTGAGAGGAGTCCCATATTGGGATCCTTGCATGGAGCCTGCTTCTCCTGTTTCTGCCTCTCTCTGTCTCTCTCTGTGTCTTTCATGAATAAGTAAATAAAATCTTAAAAAAAACAAAACTAAAGAGTGTGTCACCAAGATTGCTTCTCACTTTCCATTACCTCATAAATACACTGAATATACAGCATACATGGGTCAGTTTTCTCTGAGAGATATCCAGAACACTTGTTTGATTGACTCTTATATATCAGGTGACTGAGAAAATACCCAAATTAAAACAGGTGGGAAAGACTGAGACATAGTTTTGTCATAAACCCCACCCAAGGAACATTACTTTTACAATCAGGAGGAAACCTCCAAAACCAAGATTCTCCCTAAGAAGGAAAAGTTTGGAGCACACATTTAGCACTCCAACTTTTGAAGCTGTCAACCAAGGCATGGACTCCCAAATATCCTAGCTCTAATATCCATGGGGCTTGAATTCACAAGTCCCATAAAACAACAGCAAATTGATAAGCAGTTGTTAAATGCACATGCATGACCCAAGGATATAACCTCAGGCTCAAGTCCTCCAGGACTATAAAAAACAAAGAGGTAGTTTTATTTGGGTGCACAAACGTTCATGAGGACTATTCTTTCTGGTTCAACTCAGATTAGGTAGACATAAGCACTCAGCCCCATTTCTCCCTGGAAGGGTTTAGACTATATCTAATATTCCCACTTTTTCGAATGCTTACTGAAGGTCAGAATTGCAATTAGACTGCATTGAGGAATAAAGACCCAGGTAATTAGTAGTCTCATGAGAGCCTAAATAGGCATATTGGTATTTTCCATGTGTTTGGGACACTCTGAGTAGTCTCTTGCACTGAAAGCTACTGAAAACAAACGTGACAGCTTTAAAATTCACAAACATTTGAGAGGGAACCCAGGTCATGGGCTGAGCTAATTGATAAAGTTTACCTACTATGTAAAGCCAGTCTGTAAAACTAAGAATTTGTTTGTTTAATCAAATGACCAGAAAGGAGCCTCGGTGTCCAACGAAAGATGAATGGATAAAGAAGATGTGGTTTATGTATACAATGGAATATTACTCAGCTATTAGAAATGACAAATACCCACCATTTGCTTCAACGTGGATGGAACTGGAGGGTATTATGCTGAGTGAAGTAAGTCAGTCAGAGAAGGACAAACATTATATGTTCTCATTCATTTGGAGAATATAAATAATAGTGAAAGGGAAAATAAGGGAAGGGAGAAGAAATGTGTGGGAAATATCAGAAAGGGAGACAGAACGTAAAGACTGCTAACTCTGGGAAACGAACTAGGGGTGGTAGAAGGGGAGGAGGGCGGGGGGTGGGAGTGAATGGGTGACGGGTACTGGGTGTTATTCTGTATGTTAGTAAATTGAACACCAATAAAAAAATAAATTAAAAAAAAATAAAAAAAAATAAAAAAAAATAAAAAAAGACTGAAAAAAAAAAATGACCAGAAAGCAACACAAGGAGTCAAGAAAAATGAAACAGAGGAATATGTTCAAAACAAAAAAAGATACATCAGAAACCAATCTTAATGAAATGCACCTAAATTATTTAACCAATAGACAGTTCAAACTAATAGCCATAAACATGCTCACCAATGTCAGGAACACAACATATGGACAACAAAAGAATTTCAAAAAGAAATTGAAAATATTTTTAAAAAGAAGCAAATGTAAACTGCAGACTGAAATATGTAGTAACAACTGGAAAATTTGATAGAGGTTTCAATATCAAACTAAGTCAAATGGAAGGATCAGTAAACTTGAAGACAAGAAGAGGAAATCATAAAATCAGTTGAACAAAAATGTAAAAAAATATTTAAAAATTGAAGATATCTTAAGGGACTTATAGAATATCATGAAGTAAACTAATACTTATACTATAGATGTTCCAGGAGGAGAAGAAAGAGAAAAATGGGGAGTAAATTTCTTCAAAGAAATAATGGATGAACACTTTAACCTGAGGGGAAAAAAACAGACATCCAGATCCAGGAAGCCCAAAAAGTACAAAATAATATTAATCTAAAGGAATCCACACTAGACATAAGTGTCAAAGTTAAAGACAAAGAGATAATGTTAAGAGACAACAAGAGAAAAACAATTTGTTATGTACAAGGGAATCCCCGTAAGAATATGAAAGAATTTTTCAACATAAATTCATTAGGCTAGGATAGAATGGGATTCAAAGTGCTGAAAACAAAACAACAACAAAAACAAACAAACAAATAAACATGCCAACCAAGATTACTGTACCTGGAAAACTTACTTTTCAGAATTGAAAGAGACTAAAGAGTTTCTCAGACATACTAAAGCTGAAGACATCATTAGTACCAGAGTGGCCTTACAAGAAATATAAAAGGAAGTTCTTCAAACTTAAATGAAAGGACACTAATTTTAAACATAAAAAAAACATATGTAAGTATAAAACTCACTGGTAAAGAAAATTTCATAATTCAAATCAGAATATTCTAATATTGTAAATGTAGTGAGCAATTCACTAATAACTAGTATTAAATTTGGAAGATAAATGTATCTAAAATAAATATAACTACACTAATTTGTTAATGGATACTATAAAGAAGAAGTAAAATGTGACGTCAGAAACAAACTATGAGAGGGTGCAGAATCGTAGTTTTTGTATACTTTTTAAAAAAGATTTTATTTATTTATTCATGAGAGACACACCCAGAGGCAGAGACACAGGAGGAGGCAGAAGAAGCCTCCATGCAGGGAGCCCAATGTGGGACTAGATTCCAGGACTCCAGGATCATGCCCTGAGCCAAAGGCAGATGCTCCACTGCTGAGCCACTCAGGCATCCTAGTTTTTGTATACTTTTGAAGTGAATTTGTTAGCTTAAAATAGACTACTGTGACTACCAGCTGTTTTATGTAAGCTTCATGATAACTAAAAAATGATAACCTAAAATTAATACACAAAAGTTAAAGGAATCAATACATACCACAATATTAAATTATTGAAATACAGAGAAAAGAAAGAGAAAGAAAGAAAAAAGAGAAAGAAGAAAGGAAAGAAAGAAAGAAAGAAAAAGAAAGAAAGAAAGAAAGAAGAAAAGAAAGAAAGAAAGAAGAAAGAAGAAAGAAAGAAAGAAAGAAAGAAAGAAAGAAAGAAAGAAAGGAAAGAAAGAAAGAAAGAAAGAAAGAGAAAGAAAGAAAGGGACGCCAGGGTGGCTCAGCAGTTTAGCACCTGCCTTCAGCCCAAGGCATGATCCTGGAGTCCCAGGATGGAGTCCCACATCATGTTCCCTGCATGGATCCTGGTTCTCCCTCTGCCTGCGTCTCTGCCTCTCTCTCTCTCTCTCTCTCTTTCTCTCATAAATAAATAAATAAATAAATAAATAAATAAATAAATAAATAAAATCTTTTTAAAAAAGAGAAAAAGAAAGAAGGAAAGAAAGAAAAAGAAAGAATAATGAAGCCAAAAGAAAATAATAAATTAACTATAGCAAGTACATACTTATCAATAAATACTTTAAATGTAAATGGATTACATTCTCTAGTCAAAAGACCCAGAGGAGCCAAATTAAAACAAACAACAAGACCCTACTATATGCTGCCTTGAATATCTTGAAAAAGATATTCCTTGCAAATAAAAATCAAAAGAAAGCAAGAGCAGCTATACTTATACCAGGAGAAATAAACCTAGCAAACCACTATAATAAGACAGAAAAAGGAGATTGTTGGATGATGATAAAGAGGTAAATTCATTAAGAGGAAATAATACTGATAAATATATAGGAACCTAACATTGAAGCACTCAAATATATTAATCAAATAGATCTGAAGACAAAAATAGAGAACAATAATATAGTTGTAAGTGATTTCAATACCCAACTTTTAAAAATAGGTCATCCAGACAGAAAATCAATAAGGAAATCCTGATTTAACTTACACTTTATATAAGATGGACCTAAGAGACATATACAGGTCATGTCATTCAACAGTAGCAAATACACATTCTTCTCAAGTGCATCTGTAACATTCTCAAGAATAGATTATATGTTAGGGTACAAAACAGCATTAAGAAATAAAATAAGATTGAAATCGTATTAAGTATCTTCCAACTGTAATGATATGAGAATAGAAATCAATTACAAGAAGAGAACTAAAACAAACTAGGGGTGGTAGAAAGGGAGGTGGGCGGGGGGGTGGGGTGACTGAGTGACGGGCACTGAGGTGGGCACTTGATGGGATGAGCACTGGGTGTTATTCTATTTGTTGGCAAATTGAACACCATTAAAAAATAAATTTACAAAAAAAATTAAAAAAAAAGAAAAAAGAAAAATATAAAAATATAAAGAAAAAAAACAAGAGGAGAACTAGAAAATCCACAAATCTGTGGAACTAAACAACATGCTTCTGAACAAACAGTGGGTAAAGTAGAAATAAAAAAGGAATTTTTTTAAAAAAATTATTTATTTATTCATGAGAAACAGAAAGAGAGAGAGAGAGAGAGAGGCAGGCAGAGGGAGAAGCAGGCTCCCTGCAGGGAGCCCGATGTGGGATCACGCCCTGGGCCTAAGGAGGCGCTAAACTGCTGAGCCACCCAGGCTGCCCAAAAAGGAAAACTTTAAAATAAATTGAGACAAATGAAAATGGAAACACAAAATGCTAAAACTTATGGAATGTAGCAAAAGCAGTTCCAAGAAGTTTGTAGTGATAAATGCCTCCATTAAAAAATAATAATAATAATAATAATAAAATCTAAAAATAAAAACCTCAAGGGACTAGAAAAAACAGCAAACAAAGCTTGAAGATAGAAAAACAAAGAAAATTATAAAAGTGGAAATTGGTAAAATAGAGACTACAAAGACAAGAGAACAAAATCAATTAAACTAATAGTGGTTTATTAAAAAAATAAACAAATTTGACAAACTTAAGCCAGGCTAAGAAAATAAAGAAGTATATTCAAAAAAAAAATCAAAAAGGAAGATCACACATTAAAACTGAGAATACAAAAACAAAGAATCACAATAAACTACTATAAATAATAATATGCCAACAAATTAAATAACCTTAAATAAATGGATAATTCCTAGAAACAGAAAACCTTCCAAGACTGAACCATGGAAACATAGAAAATATGAACAGATTAATTGCTAGTGAGGAGATTGAAGCATTAACTAAAAACCTCTCAACAAAGAAAAGCCTAGAAATGATAGCTTCCCTGATAAATTATACAAAACATATTACAAAGGATTCTTGCCAGTCCTTCTCAGACTTCCAAAAACAATGAACAATATGGAACACATTATATGAGGTCAGCGTTACCCTGATGAAAAAGCCAGACATAGATAGTAATAAAACAAAATTACAGGCCAATATCTCTGATGAATATAGATCCAAAAATTGTGAACTAAACACCAGCAAAAACTCAACAGCAAATTAAAAGGCCTATATGCCATAATCAAGCAAGACTTATCTCTGGAATGCAAGAGTGGTTGAACATACTCAAATCAATAAATAGTAGGATATATCATGTTAATAGAAGTAAAGATTAAAATTATATGTTCATCTCAATAGATGCAGAAGAAAATAAATTGACAAAATTTACAATCCATTCATCATAAACACACTCAACAAATGATATAGTATATAATTCAAAAAAAATAAAGCCCATATATGTCAAGCTGACAGCTAACATGGTATCCAATAGTGAAAGAGTGAGAACTTTCACTCTGAGATTAGAAACAAGACAATGGTGATGAGTATCATGTCTACTACTTAAAATAGTATAGGGAATTCTAGCAGAAACAAGCAAGCAAGAAAAATAAATTCAAGAAGCCTAAATTGGAAACTAAGAAGTAAAACTGTTAATGTTTGCAGCTGACATTATCAGCTGCATATCGTATAGTGAGAATATTCTAGATTCTGCCAAAAATGCAAGAGCTAATAATTCAGTAAAATTCCAAGACAGAAAATGAACACTAAACATCAGTTGTAATTCTTTGCATTAACAATGATCTATCTGTAAAAGTAGTAGAGGAAACAGCCCAATTCACAATAGCATCAAAAATAATGAAATACTTGGGAATAAATTTAACCAAGGAGGTGAAAAATCTGTACACTGAAAAATTATGACATTAATGAAAGAAATCAAATAAGACGCAAATAAATGAAAATATACCCCATATCAGGTACTAAAATAATTAATATTGTCAAAATGTCCATACTACTAAAGGTCATCAATATAGATTCAATTCAATTGCTATGAAGATTTCAATGGCAGTTTTCACAGAAATAGGAGAAAAATCCCAACATTCATATAAAACCACAAAAACCCTGAATATCCAATTAAATCCTGAACATTAAAAGCAAAAAAGGAGGCATCATATTTCTTTAATTTTCAAGTTACAATACAGAAGTATAGTAATGAAAACATTATGATACCAGCATAAATACTAGCATACAGACCAATAGAATAGGATGCAGAGCCCAGAAATAACCCTCACATGTACAGTTAGCTCATATTTGCAAAATGACAATGGGGAAAACGTAGTCTCTTCAATAAATGGTTAATATATAAATGGTTGAATATTTAAATGTAAATAGAATAAACCAAATATTTATTGTAAGCCATTCACAAAAATTAACTCACTATGCATTATATATATATAAATGTAAAATCTAAAACCATAAAAATCCTGGAAGAACACCGGAAAAAAACCTCCATGACATTAGTCTTACCGATAACATTCTTGGATATGAAAGAAAAGCAGAAGCAAAAAAGCAAAATTAAAAATCAAAAAGTAGAACTACATCAAAATAAAACATCTCCAATAAAAAATGTAAAAAAAAAGTAAAAACAAAATAAAACATCTGCACAGAAAATTAAAAATCGAAAGGAAAAAATAAACAAAATGAAAACACAACCTACTGATTAGAAGATATCTGTGAGGGGATGCCTTGAGTGACTCAGCAGTTGAGCATCTGCCTTGGGCTCAGGGCATGATCCCGGGGTCCAAGATGAGTCCCATATCAGGCTCCCAGCAAGGAACCTACTTCTCCCTCTGCCTGTTTCTCTGCCTTCTCTCTATGTCTTTCATGAATAAATAAATAAAATATTTTAAAAAACACAAATATTAAATAAGAGGTTAATATATAAAGTATGCATAAAAAACTAATACAACTCAGCAGCAAAAAAATCTATTAATAAGTTTTAAAGGGATCAAAGAATATAAATAGACATTTTTGCTAAAAAAAAATCACATTGTCCATAGGTACATGAAAATATGCTCAACTTCACTGATCAGAAAAAAATGCAACTACAAACCATATTGAGATATCACATCATACCTTTTATGATGACTATTATCCAGAATGACAAGGAGTAACAAAGTGCTGACAAAGATCCAGATAAGTGGAATATTTGTGAACTGTTGGTGGGAAAATGAATTGCTGTACCCTCTATAGAAAAATACTATGAAGGTTCCTCAAAAAGTAAATATAAAAATACCATACCATCCACTAATTCCACTTTGGGGTATATCCTTATGGAGATGGAATTATTGTATCTGAGAAATATCTGCACCTCCATGTTTCTTGCATCACTATTTATATAGGCTATAACATGGAAACAACTTAAGTGTCCACCAACACATGAATGAATAAAGAAATTTATGCTCTCACTACTTTTTTTTTAAAATTTTTATTTATTTATGATAGTCACAGAGAGAGAAAGAGAGGCAGAGACACAGGCAGAGAGAGAAGCAGGCTCCATGCACCGGGAGCCTGATGTGGGAATCGATCCCGGGTCTCCAGGATCGCGCCCTGGGCCAAAGGCAGGTGCCAAACCGCTGTGCCACCCAGGGATCCCTCTCTCACTACTTTTACTCAATATAATCTTGAAAATCTCAGCTACAGTAATCACACACACACACATACACACACACACAAGAAGAAATAAAAGACATCCAGATTATATGCACAAGTAAAACTGTCCTTATTTACAGATGACATGAAACTATTTGTAGAATCCCTAAATATTCCACCAAAAATATTTAGAACAGATAAATTAATTCAGAAAAGTTGCAGGAAGCAAAATTAATATACATAAATTGGTCATATTTTTAAATTTTTAACAATATATTGTAGAATCATAATATGTTACACTATGTTATAGTGTATATAATTTCATTAACCATGAATAGAATGATAAACAGTAGAGTCCTTATCAGGATATTTTATGTAAACATAGTATATATTGTAGAACTACATTAAGAGGGAAAAAGACCTTTAGAACAAACAAAAATAGTGCTGTGCTTTTTAAGATATTTACTGTTTACTCTAAAATTACATTTCCCTTATTTCACCAGCTTCTACATTCCTTAAGAGTTCCTGCCAGTACTGAGTTGTTTTTTTTTTTTTTCATTTTTTTACTGGAGTTCAGTTTGCCAACATACAGCATAACACCCAGTGCTCATCCCGCCAAGTGCCCCCGTCAGTGCCCGTCACACAATAACCCCAAGCCCCTGCCCACCTCCCTTTCCACTACCCCTTGTTTGTTACCCAGAGTTACGCGTCTCTCATGTTTTGTCACCCTCAGATATATTTTCATTCATTTTCTCTCCTTTCCTCTTTATTCCTTTTCATGAATTCTTATATTCCCCAATGAATGAGACCATATAATGTTTGTCCTTCTCCGATTGACTTATTTCACTCAGCATAATACCCTCCAGGTCCCTCCATGTCCAAGCAAATGGTGAGGATTTGTCATTTCTAATGGCTGAGGAATATTCCATTGTGTACATAAACCACATCTTCTTTATCCATTCATCTTTCCATGGACACCGAGGCTCCTTCCACAGTTTGGCTATTGTGGACATTGCTGCTAGAAACATCGGGGTGCAGGTGTCCCGGCGTTTCATTGCATCTGTATCTTTGGGGTAAATCCCCAACAGTGCAATTGCTGGGTCGTAGGGCAGGTCTATTTTTAACTCTTTGAGGAACCTCCACACAGTTTTCCAGAGTGGCTGCACCAGTTCACATTCCCACCAACAGTGCAGGAGGGTTCTCCTTTCTCCACATCCTCACGAACATTTGTTGTTTCTAGTCTTGTTAATTTTCTCCATTATCACTAGTGTGAGGTGGTATCTCACTGTGGTTTTGATTTGTATTTCCATCATGGCCAGTGATGCAGAGCATTTTCTCATGTGCTTGTTAGTCATGTCTCTATCTTCCTCTGTGAAATTTCTATTCATGTTTTTTTCCCATTTCATGATTGGATTGTTTGTTTCTTTGCTGTTGAGTTTAATAAGTTCTTTATAGACATTGGATACTAGCTCTTTATCTTATAGGTCATTTGCAAATATCTTCTCCCATTCTGTAGGTTGTCTTCTTTTTTTATTAATTTTTTTATTGGTGTTCAATTTGCCAACATATAGAATAACACCCAGTGCTCATCCCATCAAGTGCCCCCCTCAGTGCCCGTCACCCAGTCACCCCCACTTCCTGCCCACCTCCCTTTCTACCACCCCTAGTTCGTTTTTTAGTTTTGTTGACTGTTTCTCTTGCTGTACAGAAGCTTTTTATATTGATGAAGTTCCAATAATTCATTTTTGCTTTGTTTTCCCTTGCCTTCATAGATGTATCTTGCAAGAAGTTGCTGTGGCCATGTTCAAAAAAGGTGTTGCCTGTGTTTTCCTCTAGGATTTTGATGGATTCTTGTCTCACGTTTAGATTTTTCATCCATTTTGAGTTTATCTTTGTGTATGTGTAAGAGAATGGTCAAGTTACATTGTTCTACATGTGGTTGTCCAATTTCCACAGCAACATTTATTGAACAGACTGGCCTTTTTCCAGTGGATATTCTTTCCTGCTTTGTCAAATATTGGTGGACCGTAGAATTGAGGGCCCATTTCTGGATTCTGGATTCTGTTCCATTGATCTATGTGTCTGTTTTGTGTGCCAGGACCACACTGTCTTGATGATCACAGCTTTAAAGTACCACCTGAAATCCGGCATTGTGATGTCCCCAGATCTGGTTTCCTTTTTTAACATTGTCCTAACTCTTTGGAGTGTTTTCTGATTCCACACAATACTTAAGATGATTTGCTCCAACTCTCTGATGAAAGTCCATGGTATTTTGATAGGGATTGCATTAAATGTGTAAATTTCCCTGGGTAGCATGGACACTTTCAGAATATTAATTCTTCCAATCCATGAGCATGGAATAATTTTCCTTCTCTTTTTGACTTCCTCAATTTTTTTCAGAAGTTTTCTGTAGTCTTTATGGTATACATCCTTTACCACTTTGGTTATGCTTATTCTTACGTATCTAATGCTTTGGGTGCAATTGTAAATGGGATTGACTCCTTATTTTCTCTTTCTTCAGTCTCATTGTTAGTGTGTAGAAATGCCACTGATTTGTGGGCATTGATTTTGTGTCCTGCCACACTGCCGAATGGCTGTATGAGTTCAGGCAATCTTGGGGTGGAGTCTTTTGGGTTTTCTTTTCTTTTCTTTTCTTTTCTTTTCTTTTTTTCTTTTCTTTTCTTTTCATCTTTTCTTTTCTTTTCTTCTTTTCTTTTCTTTCTTTTCTTTTCTTTTGGGTTTTCTATGTAGAGTATCATGTCATCTGCGAAGAGGGAGTGTTTGACTTCTATGCCAATTTGAGTGCCTTTTATTTCTTTTTGCTGTCTGATTGCTGAGGCTAGGACTCCTAGTACTATGTTGAATAGAGTGGTGAGAGTGGACTTCCCTGTCGTGTTCCTGATCTTAAGAGAAAGGCTATCAGTGTTTCCCCATTGAGAATAATATTTGCTGTGGGCTTTTTGTAGATGGCTTTTAAGATGCTGAGGAATATTCTTTCTATCCCTACACCTGAAGAGTTTTGATCAGGAATGGATGCTGTATTTTGTCAAATGCTTTCTCTGAATCTATTGAAAGGATCCTCTTGTTCTTGTATTTTCTCATGTTGATATGATCTATCACATTGATTGCTTTACAAGTGTTGAACCAGCTTTGCATCCAGGGGATAAATCCCACTTGGTCATGGTAAATAATCTTTTTAATGTGCTGTTGGATCCTATTGGCTAGTATCTTGTTGAGAATGTTTACATCTGTGTTCATCAGGGATATTGGTCTATAACTCTCCTTTTTGGTTAGGTCTTTGTCCTGGTTTTGGATTGAAGGTGATGCTGGCCTCATGGAATGAGTTTGGAAGTATTCCATGTCTTTCTATATTTTGGAAGAGCTTTAGTAGAAGTATGGTTTCTTCTATGAACGTTTGATAGAATTCCCCTTGGAAGCCATGTGACTCTAGAGTTTTGTGTCTTGGAGGGTTTTGATGACTGCTTCAATTTCCTCCCTGGTTTTTGGCCTGTTCAGGTTTTCTGTTTCTTCCTGTTTCTGTTTTGGTAGTTTGTGGTTTTCTAGAAATGTGTCGGTTTCTTCTAGATTGCCTAATTTATTGGCGTATAGCTGCTCATACAATGTTTTAAAAGTGTTGTTATTCCTTGGTATTGGTGCTGATCTCTCCTTTTTCATTCATGATGTTATTAATTTGAGTCTTTTCTGTTTTCTTTTTAATAAGGCTGCCATGTGGTTTATCTATCTTATTAATTCTTTCAAAGAACCAACTCCTGGTTTTGTTAATCTGTTCCACAATTCTTCTGGTCTCTATTGCATTGAGTTCTGCTCTAGTTTTTATTAACTCTCTTCTTATGCTGGGTGTAGGATCTATTTCCTGCTCCTTTAGGTGCAAGGTTACCTTTTGCATTTGAGTTTTTTCCAATTTTTGGATGGATGCTTGTATTGTGATATATTTCCCCCTCAGGCCTGATTTTTCTGTATTCCAAAGACTTTGAACAGTTGTATATTCATTCTCATTAGTTTCCACGAATCTTTTTCATTCTTCTCTATTCTCCTGGTTGACCCTTTTTCTTTTAGCAGGATGGTCTTTAACCTCCACGTGTTTGAATTTCTTCCAAACATCTTCTTGTGATTGAGTTCAAGTTTCAAAGCATTATGGTCTGTAAATATGCAGGGGATGATCCCAATCTTTTGGTATTGGTTAAGACCTGATTTGTGACTCAGTATGTGGTCTATTCTGGAGAAAGTTCCATGTGCAGTTGAGAAGAATGTGTATTCAGTTGCGTTTGGATGTAAAGTTCTTTAAATATCTCTGAAATCCATCTGGTCCAGTGTATCATTTAACACTCATTTTTTTTTTGAGATGTTCAGCTTCGAATATCTGTCAATTACAGAAAGTCTATGTTCATGTCTCCAAGTTCAAGTGTATTATTATCTAAGTATGTCTTGACTTTGGTTATTAGTTGATTGATATATTTGGCAGCTCCCACATTAGGGGCATAAATATTGATGATTGTTAGGTCTTCTTGTTCGATAGATCCTTTAAGTATTATATACTGTCCCTCTTCTTCTCTTACTATAATCTTTGGGATAAACTTTTATTTATCTGATATGATACCCCTGCTTTCTTTTAGGACAATTTGATTGGTAAATGGTCTCCACCTTTTATTTTCAGGCTGTAGGTGTCCTTACGTCTAAAATGAGTCTCTTGTAGACAGCAAAAATATGTGTCTTGCTTTTTTATCCAGTCTGAAACCCAGCACCTTTTGATGGGATCATTAAGTCCATTCACAGTCAGAGTTACTATTGAAAGATATGAATTTAGTGTGATCATAATGCCTATTCAGTCCCTGTTTTTATGGATTGTTTCCTTGGACTTCCCCTTTCTTTTACAGAGTCCCCCTTAATACTTCTTGCAGAGCTGGTTTGGTGGTCACATATTCTTTCAGTTTCTGCCTATCTTGGAAGCTCTTTATCTCTCCTTCTATTCTGAATGAGAGCCTTGCTAGATAAAGTATTCTAGGGTATAGGTTCTTCTCATTTAGGATCCTGAGTATATCCTGCCAGCCCTTTCTGGCCTGCCAGGTGTCTGTGGTGATATCTGCTGTTAACCTAATGTTTCTCCCCATAAAGGTTGGGATCTCTTGTCCCTGCTGCTTTAAGTATTTTCTCTTTTTCTTTGGAATTTGCAAGTTTCACTATTAAATGTCAGGGTTTTGAACGGTTTTTATTGATTCTAGGGGGGATCTCTCTATCTCCTGGATCTGAATGCCAGTTTCTCTTCCCAAGTTAGGGAAGTTTTCAGCTATGATTTGTTCAAATACACTTTCTCATCTTCTGTCCTCTCGGTGCTCTCTGGAACCACAATTAAAGTAGAGTTTTTCCTTCTGAGGCTGTCATTTATTTCCCTTAACGTTTCCTCATGATCTTTTAATTGTTTTTCTTTCTTTTCCTCAGCTTCCTTCCTTGCCATCAACTTGTCTTCTATGTCACTCACTGTTTTCCTACCTCATTAACCCTTGGTGTTAGGACCACCAGTTTGGATTGCATCTCATTTAATTGATTTTTAATTTCAGCCTGATTAGATCTAAATTCTCTAGTCGTGAAGTCTCTTGAATCCTTTACACTTTTTATCTAGAGCCACTGGTAGCTTTATAATTGTGCTTCTGAATTGGCTTTCTGACATCAAATTGTAATCCAAATTGTGTAACTCTGCGGGAGAGAGGACTGTTTCTGATTCTTTCTTTTGTGGTGAGTTCTTCCTTCTAGTCATTTTTCTCTATGCAGAGTGGCTTACAACAAGTAGTAGTGGAAAAAGGAAGGAAAAGAGGAAAAAAGGGGGAAATAAACAAACAAAGAACAACAACAACAACAACAAAAAACCAAGAAGGGTATCCTCTGATTCTATATACTGTAAGTCAGTAGACTTCCCTTGAAGCTTTCCAGCACTGCTTGGTTAAGAACTTGCTCTTCCCCTGTCCTTCCAGCTGGTCTTCTGAGGGAGGGCCTGCTGCACTGATTCTCAGGTGTGTGCACCTGGGGGAGCTGCCCTGCCCCCTGCCAAGTATTTGGTTCAGTGGGTGCTGTTTATCCTGTGAGGCCCCAGCTCCCTGGTGGCCCTGCTCAGTCTCAGGCACAAGGTAAACCAGGAGGAACAACAGTGGCAGGGGCCAGCTCTCCAGCCTTGGAGTCACCTCCAGCAGTAACTACTGCAGTCTTCCAGTATGCAGGGGCCTGGATACTCTGGGGGAGTGGGGCACTGATCTGTACAGCTCGGGGGCACCTGGGGGCAGAAGCATCCTTGCTGTCCTGTGTCTTCCCACACTCCGCCTGTCCCAAGGGGAGCGCTGGATCCTGGGCAGTGTCCCTGGCACCTTGGCTCTGGGGCCTGCACTGCTGGATCACACTCCTGGGGCTGTGCAGCCCCCTCCATGCAGAGCCCCACCTGAGCTGCACTCCAGCCCTTTAGGAACCTTGGCCCGCGGTGTGTGGCACGCTCTCCCCCAGGGTGCACTTTCTCTATTAGTGACCCCGGGAACCTGGGGGCTCCACTGCCCCTTCTGGGATCCTGCCCGAGCTCCCTGCAAGCGCCTTTCTGTCCAGGAAGATTGGTAAAGTTCTTGCTTCCCCGGATGGGGCTTTCCTGTCCTGGGAGCACTCCCCCAGCGGCCTTAGCCTGGCTTCTCACTGGGGCCTCTCCCCAACTGGATGCTTATTTTATTTATTTATTTATTTATTTATTTATTTATTTATTTATTTATTTATGTCTTCCTCCCTTGAAAGAAGAGCAAACTCTTTTCACTGTAGCCTTCCAGCTGTTTTCTCTTTAAATCTCAGGCTGAATTCATAGGTTTTCAGGATGATTTGATAGTCATCTAGGTAAGTTGGTGGGGACAGGTGACTTGGGGATCCTATTCTTTTGCCATCTTGCTGCAAAATTAAATTAAAGAATTTAAAGTCTAGGAATAAACTTAACCAAGAAGGTAAAAGACAGGCACTCTGAAAACTACGGTATTAATGATATCATTAAGATATTAATGATGGAAATTAAAAATGACAGAAA
Source organism: Canis lupus dingo (assembly GCF_003254725.2). Taxonomy (NCBI): domain Eukaryota; kingdom Metazoa; phylum Chordata; class Mammalia; order Carnivora; family Canidae; genus Canis; species Canis lupus. Next base: position 1,623,008 of record NC_064256.1, read on the forward strand.
TAGAAAAATGTACCATTCTGATGGATTTGAAGACTTAACACTTTACAAAGTCCATACTACAGAAAGCTATCTACAAAGTCAATGCAATTCTTATCAAACTACTGATATTTTTTCAGAGAACTATGACAATGCTAAAATTTGTATGGAACAGTGAAAGACCCCAAATAATCCAAGCAATACTGTTTTTGGAATCAATTCATTGATTTTAATTAATTTTAATAGAGTACATATATATATACACATATATGTATTATATATATATATATATATAATCCTACACTTCCTTTAGCCATTCATCTTTTTTTAAAGATTTTATTTATCCATGAGAGACACACAGAGAGAGAGAGAGAGAGTTAAGGACACAGACAGAAGTAGAAGCAGACTCCATGCAGAGATCCTGATGTGGGACTTGATGTCAGGACTCCAGGATCACGCCATGAGCCTAAGGCAGATGCCCAACCACTGAACCACCCAGGTATCCCTTGATTCCACTTCCTTGATGATTAGTGATTTTGAACAACTTTCCGTGTGTCTGTATCTTTCATTTGTGTATCTTCCTTGGTGAAACTTCTGAGCAAAATATATATTAACTCCACTTTAAATGTTTGGGAATTTAAATGTTTTGTTTTGTTTTATGTTTTTTTAACTAGTAATTCATCCATTTCAAGTTTTGTATTTCTTCCTGTTTCAGTTTTGATAGGAGTTTATCCATTTCTTCCAGTTCTCCAATGTTGGCATATAGTTTTTCATAATAATCTCTTTATTGTTTTTTATTTTATGGTGTTTATTATTTTATTGTATTTTTGAGTGCTTTATTTTTCATTTTTGATAAGTCTGGCTAGAGGTTATTCAATTTTATTTATCTTTTTTCAAAGAACAAACTACTGGTGTCATTGATTTGTTTCATTGGGTGTTTGTTTTGTCTTGTTTTAGTTACTATAGCATTTATTTCTGCTCTGATTTTTGTCATTTTCTTCCTTCTGCTGACTTTTGGCTTCATTTCTTGTCTTCTTCTAGCTCTGTTAGATGCAAGTTTAAGTTGTTTATTTGATTTTTTTTCTTGCTTTTTTTTAGTAAGCCTGTACTGCTCTATACTTCCTTCTTAGGAGAGTTTTACTGCACCCCAAAGAATTTGAAGCATTGTATTTTCATTTACATTTCTTTTCCAATTATTTTTCTTTTAATGTCTTCTTTGATTTCCTTGATTTCCTGGTTGTCTCATTCATTCCTTAGTAGTATGTTGTATCCTTCCATGTATATGTGGTCTTTCCAGGTTATTTTTTATTGTGGTTGACTTCTATTTTCATAGTGTTGTGATCAGAAATGTTGCATGAAGCTACATCAATCTTTTGTACTTTTTGAGACCTGTTTGTGACAAAATATGTGATCTATTCTGGTGACTGTTGCATGTGCACTTGAAAAGAATGTGTATTCTGCTGGTTTAAAATGCTCTGAGTATATCTGTTAAGTCCATCTGGTCCAGTCATTCAAAATAATTGTTTTATTGTTCATTTCCTGTTCAGATTATCTCTCCAGTGATGTAGGTAACGTATTAAAGATCCTCAGTATTATTGTATTATTATCAATGAGTTCCTTTATCTTTGTAACTAATTGTTTTATGTATTTGGGTGCCCCCATGTTGAATGAATATTTATTATTGTTATATCCTGTATTTTACCTCTTATTATGATATTGTGCTCTTGTTTATATCTTGTTAGAGAGTTTTTTAAAATCTAGTTTGTCTGATATATGTAAAGCTAATCTGGTTTTCTTTTGACATTCATTCGTGTGATAAATATTTCTCCATCCCATCATTTTCAAATTGCAGACATCTTTTAGTCTAAAATGAGTCACTTTTAGGCAACAGGTAGATGAGTCTTTTTTCTTAAGTCCATTCTGACAGGTTATGTCTCTTAATTGGAACACTTGTCCATTTACATTCAAAGTAAAAAAAAATATATATATATATACACATATATATTCTTAGTACCATTTTATTACTTGTTTTGTCCTTGTTTCTTGAGATTTTCTTTGATACTTTCTTGTCTTTGTCACTTTTGGTCTTTCCTTTCCACTCAGAGTCTCCTTTAATATTTGTTTGCAGGGCTGGTTTTGGGTCAAGAGCTCCTTTCCATTTTGTTTGTCTGAGAAACTATCTCCCCTTTTATTCTGAATGATAGCTTTGCTGGATAAAGTGTTCTTGGCTGCAGATTTGTTATCATTCAACACATTGAATATATATTGTCATTCCCTTCTGTCTTGCTAAGTTTCCATTGAGAAGTCTCCAGATAACATTATGAGTCTTCTTTTCTAAGTTAAGGACTTCTTTTGTCTTGCAAATTTAAATACAATAAATCTTAGTGTTGTAAGACTTTTATTGATGTTGACAGAAGTTCTCTGTACCTCCTGGATCTGGATATTATTTTCCTCCCTCAAATTAGGGAATTTTTTTCAGATTTTATTGCCTCAAATTTTCTGCCTCCTCTTCCTTCTTTTCTTCTGGGACTCCTATCATATGAATGCTATTACATTTTATGTAATCATTAAATCCCCTATTTCTATTATCATATTCTATAATACTTTTTTTTCTCTTTTGTACCATTATCTTCTATTATGTTGTCTTCTATATCACTTATTCATTGCTGTGCATCTTCTACCCTGCGGTTCATTGATTGAAGCCTATTTCCAATCTTCTTTAATGCATTGTTCAACTCTAATAAATTCTTCTTTAGCTGGTTTATCTCTACGGTAAGGGTCTCACCTGTCTTTTCTATTCTTTTCTCAAGTCAAGTGGGTATCCTTATGATTGTTGCTTTAAATTCTCCATCAGGCATATCACTTTTATGTGTTTTACTTAGATCTTTAGCTATGGCCTTATCCTGTTCTTTTATTTGGTTTATAAAGTCCATTGTTTATGCATTTTTAATGCCAGTTACATTTTCTGCTTCTGAAAATAATGGCTTTATAAAGGAAAGGTCATGTAGTGTTCAGGGCCTTTGTTTCACAGAATGTCTTTGGTGTGTCCTACATTCAATCTGATGTTGCCTTTTGGCTGTACTATGTTTCAGGCCTGTCATCTGTAGAGGCTCCTTACCTTCTATGGGCTGATTGGTTCTGGTCCTGGATGTGAGGATTTTTACCTAGCTTTGCTCAGCTCTCTTTAGTAAATGAGACCTGATATGATATCCAGGAGAACTAAGACCATGCAGAACATTCTGATCAGGAGATGTTGTGTGGACAAGGGTTTGTGCTGATGTTGTGTGGGAGGGGCCTGCTATTTGGTACTGAGTCAAGCTTGACTGAGAGGGTCAGTCCCAACAGAGTTAAAGGTGTAGGCTTGGTTTAAATAAGTTAGTCAGCCAGTGTAGGGGATAAGCTGTTTTCTGTAAGTTCTTATTCTGATGGACTGTGGAAGGAAATGACAACAGCCAGCTCTTTTTTTAGTTGAGAGGTGTGTCTCTGAATCCTGCATCTCAGGAAAGCTCTCTGAGAAGAATGAATAATCTTTCTATTGAATGTCACTGGTATTTTTCATATATCTGTTTCCAGACTACCTGCCTCAGGTTTTTGTGCCTGCCTTCTCTAGCAGCAGGGCAGCATCCTCCTGGATCTATCTCAGACAATCCTGCTGACTTTTAAAACTCCAGGCTTGATGCACCTGGGTGGCTCAGTGGTTGAATATCTGCCTTTGGCTCAGGTTATGATTCCAAGGTCCTGAGATGGAGAACCATATCGGGATCCCTTCAGGAAGCCTGCTTCTCCCTCTGCCAATGCCTGCCTCTCTCTGTGTGTTTCTCTCATGAATAAATAAACAAAATATTTAAAAAATAAAAGTTTTATTTAAATTCTAATTAGTTAATATAAGGAGTATTTTAGTTTCAAGTGTCAAATATATTAATTCAACACTTATATACAACACCCCATGCTCATCTTGTCTTGTATTATAAAGAAGTAGTATCAAAACAGTATGGTGCTAGAACAGAAAAAAGATGCATAGATCAATAGAAAAGTATAGAAATCCCAGCAGTAAACCCACAATTATATAATCAAGTATGCCTCATGAAAAAAGGAAAGTATATTTAATATCCATATATTTGTGCTTTTTCTAGATTTTTTTATGGTTTATTTCAGTTTCATTGCATTGTGTGTTCAGAAAAGATGCATGGTATGGTTTTGATCTTTTAAATTTCTTGAGATTTGTTTTGTGGCCAATATGCGATCTATTCTGGATAATATTCCATGTTCACTTGGAAAGAATCACTTGTAGTTTGCTGGTTTTGTTTTAAATGTTCTGAATATATTTGTTAGATAGAACTTTCTGACCCAATGTGTCTTTCAAAACAACTGTTTCATTATTAGTTTTCTGTTTGGACGATGTAGGTATCAATGTGAGTGGGTGTTAAAGTCTCCTCCACTATTAGTGTACTACCAATAGTTACTTCCCTTATGTTGCTTATTAACTGCTATAAGTGTTTTGGTACTCCCACATTGGATGCATAAATGTTTTCAATTCTTTTTTTCTTCCCCAATATTTATTTAAATTCTAATTAGTTAACATAGAATGGAATATTGGTTTTAGGGTAGAATTTCTTTCTTAAAAATATTTATTTATTTATTTATTTATTTATTTATTTATTTATTTATTTATGAGAGACACAGAGAGAAAGTGAGGCAGAGGCACAGGCAGAGGGAGAAGCAGGCTCCCTGCAGGGAGCACCATGTGGGAATCAATCCCAGATCCCAGGATCATGCCCTTAGCCAAAGGCAGATGCTCAACCACTCAGTCACCCAGGCATCCCTAGGAGTAGAATTTCATAATTCATATATTATATATAACACTCAGTGCTCATCATGTGTCCTCCTTTTTTAAAAAAAGAAATTTATTTATTTGTTCATGAGAGACACAGAGAGAGAGGCAGAGACATAGGCAGAGGGAGAAGCAGGGTCCCTGAGGGGAGCCTGATGCAGGACTCAGTCCCATGACCTCAGGATCATACCCTGAGCCAAAGGCAGACTCTCAACCACTGAGCGACCCAGGTGCCTCCATAAATGCCCTCCTTAGTAACCATCTCCCATTTAGCCTATCCCACACCCACTTTCCTCCATAAATCTTCAGTTTGTTCTCTTACAATTATTATATCTTCTTGTTGGATTGTATCCTTTATTATCATATGGTGTCCTTCTTTATCTCCTTTCATTGTCTTTACTATTTTTGTTTAATTTGAACTCAATTAGCTACCATATCATTAGTTTCAGGTGTAGTAAGACACAACTGATAAATTATTGCATTTTTTAAATTTTTATTTATTTATGATAGTCACAGAGAGAGAGAGAGAGAGAGAGAGTGAGGCAGAGACACAGGCAGAGGGAGAAGCAGGCTCCATGCACTGGGAGCCCGACGTGGGATTCGATCCCGGGTCTCCAGGATCGCGCCCTGGGCCAAAGGCAGGTGCCAAACCGCTGCTCCACCCAGGGATCCCTGCATTTGTTTTAATATCTACTTTATCCATTATAAGTATGTCTTTTCATATCTGTTTGTGTGATAAATGATTCTCCATGTCTTCCCTTTAAGGTTTATGTGTCTTTAGCTCTGTAATGAGCCTTTTGTTGGCAGCATATATTTGTTTTTTAAGATCCATTCTCTCTCCTATATCTTTTTATAGGAACATTTACTTCATTTTTATTCGAAGGAACTATGATAGGTATTTACTTATTGTCATCTTGCTACTTGTGTGTGTTTTGTTTTGGTTTTTTTTTTGGTTGTTTGTTTGCATGTCTTCTCTGTTTCTTGTCTTTCCTCTTCTCCCAGTTATTTGGCTTTCTTTAACGTCATGCTTGGATTTCCTTCTCTTTAGTTTTTGCATATCTTTTACTGGTATTTGACTTATGGTTACCGTTAGTTTGTATATAACATCTCCTTTATGTAACCATATATATTAGATTGGTCATCACTTAATTTTTCACCCATTTTTTAATATTCTCCCCTAAATGTTTTTGGTATATAGTGTCATACCTTGCATCCTTTATTTTTGAGCTCCTTGACTAATATTTATGAATATCTATATTTTTATTGCTTTTATGATTCCCATTCTTCTTACTCATATTTAAGGTCTTTATTTCCCACTCTAAGAGTCCACTTTACTATTTCTTGTACAGCTGATTTGGTGGTTGTGCATTCCCTTAACTTTTGTTTTTCTTGGAAACTCTTTTTCTCTACTTCTATTTTGAATAATTACCTTGGTAGATACTGTAGACTCCTATGAACTCTTTTGATTCTTGAGAAATCTCCAAAGATCCCTGACATTCCGTCACATACTCTGATTTTAGTAAATAAGTTTCCCTCCCATATATCCTGGGCATTTTTCAAACTATTCTACATCTCCTCAAGCCTTAGGAAAAGCAAATTTGAGAAATAATAACAACTGGAGGTATGACATTCTCAAATTTAAAAAATATATATTACAAAGCTATAACAAATCAAGACAGTATGGCACTGGCACAAAAACAAACACCAGAAATGGACACTCAACTTCATGGTGAACTAATATTCTACAAAGCAGGAAAGACTATCCCCTGGAAAAAAGACAGTCTCTTTAATAAATGGTGCTGGGAAAATTAGACATCCACATGCAGAAGAATGAAACTAGACCACTCTGTTTCACCATACACAAAGATAAACTCAAAATGGATGAAAGATCTAAATGTGAGACAAGATTCCATCAAAATCCTTGAGGAGGGATCCCTGTGTGGCACAGCGGTTTAGCGCCTGCCTTTGGCCCAGGGCGCAATCCTGGAGACCCAGGATCGAATCCCATGTTGGTCTCCCAGTGCATGGAGTCTGCTTCTCCCTCTGCCTATGTCTCTGCCTTTCTCTCTTCTCTCTGTGTGACTATCATAAATAAATAAAAATTTTAAAAAAAATTAAAAAAAAATCCTAGAGGAGAACACAGGCAACACCCTTTTTGAAGGGTGTTTTTTTTTTTTTGTGAAAGGGAATAAAGGGGAAAGGGGAGTGGGAAATATCAGAAAGGGAGACAGAACATGAGAGACTCCTAACTCTGGGACACAAACTAGGGGTGGTGGAAGGGGAGGTGGGCAGGGGTTGGGGGTGACTGGGTGACGGGCACTGAGGTGGGCACTTGACGGGATGAGCCATGGGTGTTTTCTATATGTTGGCAAATTTAACACCAATAAAAATTAAATTTATTAAAAAGAACACATAGATAAATGGAACAGGATAAAAAGACCAAAAATAGGCTCATGTTTGTATGGTCAATTAGTCTATCACAATGTAGGCAAGAATATACAATGGGGAAAAGATAACTATTCAATATGTGGTGCTGGGAAAACTGGAAAGTTTCACATAAAAGTATAAAACTGGACAACTTTCTAACACCATATACAAAAACAACTCAAAAGATATTAAAGACTTAAATGTGTGACCTGAAACTATAAAACTTCTAGGGAAAAAATAAGTGAGAATTTATTTGACATTGGCCTTAGCAACATCTTTCTAGATATGTCTCCTCAGGCAAGAAAAATAAAAGGAAACTATTGGAAATAAACCAAAATAAAAAGCTTTTTCACAGTGAAAGAAACCCTCAATAACAACAAGAAGGCAAGTTATTGACTGGAAGAAGATATTTGCAAATTATATATCTAACAAAAAGGTTATTATCCAAAAATATCTAACGAACTTATACAACTCAACATCAAAAACAAATACACAACTCAAAAAAAAGAAAAGTAGGGGGCGGAGCAGGATGGCTGGGGAGTAGGGTCCATAAGTCACCTGTCCCCACCAACTTACCTAGCTAACTTTCAAATCATCATGAAAACCTACAAATTCGACCTGAGATTTAAAGAGAGAATAGCTGGAACACTACAGAGAGAAGAGTTGTGCTTCTAACAAGGTAGGAAGGCAGAAAAAAATAAAAAAAGAATCAGGTGGGAGCTCCATGAAGAGCTGGGCTAAAGCCTGGCAGCAGGGCCTCTGGGACAGGTAAGCCCAGTCCTGGAGAAGCAGGAACTTTAAAAATCTGCACCAGATTCTTCCTGGACATAAAGGGGCTTAGCAGGGAAACTGGGCAGAACCACAGGAGGAGAAGTGGAGGCTCCAGTCTCCCAGGGCCACTAATAGAGGAAGTGTTCCACGGGGGAAAGCATGCCACAGACTGTGGGATGATCTCCGTAAAGGGCTGAAGTCCGTGCCTGATGGGGAATTGGGGGAAACTCAGGCAGTAGCGCTGCATGGAGGGGTCTGTGCCCTGCTGCCATCAGAAGCTGTGGAACCTGGAGAGTGTTTCCAGCAGCACAGGCCCCATATCCAAGGGCACCATAAGACACAGCCCAGGATCCTGTACTCCTCCCTAGATAGGCAGAAGTGGGGAGGACACAGGACAGCGAGGACTCTCCTATCACTCCTATCATTACCCCAAATTGTGCAGATCAGCACCCCTGCCCCCAGAGCATCCAATAGTGTGGACTGGGAGACTGTGGTAGTTACTGCAGGAGCTGACCAGAGCTGGGAGGCAGGCCACTGCCACTGTTGTTGTTCCTCCCGGTGTCACTCTGTGCCTAAGACGGAGAGGAGTTTTGAGGGAACAGGGACATTACATGATAAACAGATCCCACCGAACTGTGCACACAACTGAGAATCAGCACAGAAGCCCATCAATCAGAAGCCCAGCTGAAAGGACAGGGGAAGAGCAAGTTCTTTGCTAAGAAGTGCTGGAAAGCTCAAGGGGGATGTTGAGGGATTTACAGGATATAGAACCAAAGGATACCCCTCATTGTTTTTGTTGTTGTTGCTCTTTGTTTTATTTGTTTTGTTTTTTTCTTTTTTTATTCTTCTTTTTTTCCAGTACAACTCATTTTTAGCCACTCTGCACTGAGTAAAATGACTAGAAAGAACTCACCACAAAAAAATAAAAAAATCAGAAACAGTACTCTGCCACAGTGTTACAAAATTTGGATTAAAATTCGATGTCAGAAAGCCAATTCAAAAGAACAATTATAACGCTACTGGTGGCTCTGGAAAAAAAGCATAAAGGATTCAGGAGGCTTGATGACTGCAGAAATTAGTACTAATCAGGCTGAAATTAAAAATCAATTAAATCAGATGCAATCCAAACTGGAGGTCCTAATGACAAGGGTTAATGAGGTAGAATAACGAGTGAGTGACATAGAAGACAAGTTGATGGCAAGGAAGGAAACTGAGGAAAAACAGAAAAACAATTAAAAGATCATGAGGAAAGGTTAAGTGAAATAAATGACAGCCTCAGAAGGAAAAATCTATGTTTAATTGGGGCTTCAGAGGGCTGCAAGAGGGACAGAGGACCAGAAAGCATATTTGAACAAATCATAGCTGAAAACTTCCCTAATTTGGGGAGGGAAACAGGCATTCAGATCCAGGATATAGAGAGGCCCCCCTCCCCTAAAATCAATAAAAACTGTTCAACACCTCGACATTTAATAGAGAAACTTGTAAATTCCAAAGATATAGAGAAAATTCTTAAAGCATCAAGAGACAAGAGATCCCTAACTTCTATGGGGAGAAATATTAGATTAACAGGAGAACTATCCACAGACACTTGGCAGGCAGGAAGGGCTGGCAGGATATATTTAGGGTCTAAATGAGAAGAACATGCAGCTAAGAATACTTTATCCAGGAAGACTCTCATTCAGAATAGAAGGAGAAATAAAGAGCTTCCAAGATAGGCAGAAACTGAAAGAATATGTGACCACCAAACCTGCTCTGCAAAAAGTATTAAGGGGGACTCTGTAAAAGAAAAGGGAGGTCCAAGGAAACAATCCATAAAAACAGGGACCTAATAGGTATTATGATTACCCTAAATTCATATCTTTCAATAGTAACTCTGAGGGTGAATGGGTTTGATGATCCTGTCAAAAGACACAGGGTTCCAGACTGGATAAAAAAGCAAGACCCACCTATTTGCTATCTATAAGAGACTCATTTTAGACCTAAGTACACCTAGAGCCTGAAAACGAAAGGTTGGAGAACCGTTTACCATTCAAATGGTCCTCAAAAGAAAGCAGGGGCAGAATCCTCATATCAGATAAATTAAAGTTAATCCCAAAGACTGTATTAAGAGATGAAGAGGGACACTATATAACTTAAAGAATTTATCCAACAAGAGGATCTAACAATCATGAATATTTATGCCCCTAATGTGGGAACCGCCAAGTATACCAATCAAATAACCAAAGCAAAGACATACTTAGATAATACACTAATAGTGGGAGACTTCAACACAGCAGTTTCTGCAAATGACAGATATTCTAAACACAATATCTCAAAAGAAACAAGAGCTTTAAATGATACATTGGACCAGATGAATTTCACAGATATTTACAAAATTTTATATCCAAATGAAACAGAATACACAGTCTTCTCAAGTACACATGGAATTTGCTCCAGAATAAATGACACACTGGGTCACAAATCAGGCCTTAACTGTTACCAAGAGATTGGGATTGTCTCCTGCATATTTTCAGGTCAGAATGCTTTGAAACTTGAACTCAATCACAAGAAGAAATATGGAAGAAGTTCAAACACGTGGAGGTTAAACACCATCCTGCTAAAAGATGAAAGGGTCAACCAGGAAATTATAGAAGAATTAAAAAGATTCATGGAAACTAATGAGAATGGAGATACAACCATTCAAAATCTTTGGATTCAGCAAAAGCAGTTCTGAGAGGGAAGACGTCGCAATACAAGCATCACTCAAAACATTGGAAAAAACTAAAAAACACAAGCTAACCTTTCACCTAAAGGAACTAGAGAAAGAACAGCAAATAAAACCTACACCAAGCAGAAGAGAGTTAATAAAGATTCAAGCAGAACTCCATGAAATAAAAACCAGAAGAACTGTAGAACAGATTAACAAAAAGAGTTGGTCCTTAGAAAGAATTAATAAGATAGATAAACCAATAGCCAGCCTTATTAAAAAGAAAATAGAAGAGACTTTTATTAATAAAAACACGAATGAAAAATGAGAGATTACAACACAACCAGTACCGGAAATATAAACTATTTTAAAAACATATTATGAGTAGCTATATGCCAATAAATTAGGCAATCTAGAAGAAACAGATGCACTTTTGAAAAACCACAAACTCTCAAAACTGGAACAGGAAGAAATAGAAACCTGAACAGGCCAAGAACCAGGAAGGAAATTGAAGCAGTCATCAAAACCCTCCCAAGACACAAAAGTCCAGGGCCACGGCTACCCAGGGGAATTCTATCAAACATTTAAAGAAGAAACCGTACTTATTCTACTAAAGCTGTTTGGAAAGATAGAATAGAATGGAATGCTTCCAAAATCACTTTATGAGGCCAGCATCACCTTAATTCCAACACCAGTCAAAGATCCCACCAGAAAGGGAAATTACAGACCAATATCCCTGATGATCACAGATGCAAAAATTCTCAAACAGAATTTAGCCAATAGGATCCAATGGTACATTAAGATTATTCACAAAAAAATACAAAAATATAAATTAAAAAAATTATTCACCACGACTAAGTGGGATTTATCCCCGGGATGCAAGGCTGGTTCAACACTCATAAAGCAATCAACGTGAGAGATCATATCAACAAGAGAAAGAAACAAGAACCATAGGATCCTCTCAATAGATGCAGAGAAAACATTTGACAAAATATAGCATCCATTCCTTATCCAACTGTTCAGAGTTTAGGGATAAAGGGAACATTCCTCAGCATCTTAAAAGCCATCTACGAAAAGCCCAAAGCAAATATCATTCTCAATGGGGAGACAATGGGAGCCTTTCCCCTAAGATCAGGATCAAGACACGGATGTCCACTCTCACCACTGCTATTCAACATAGTATTAGAAGTCTTTGCCTCAGCAATCAGACAACAAAAAGACATAAAAGGCATTCAAATTGGCAAAGAAAAAAAAAAACAAATAGGCAAAGAAGAAGTCAAGCTCTCCCTCTTCGCAGATGACATGATACTGTACATAGAAAACCCAAAAGACTCCACCCCAAGATTGCCTGAACTCATACAGCCATTCGGCAGTGTGGCAGGATACAAAATCAATGCCCAGAAATCAGTGGCATCTCTACACAGTAACAATGACACTGAAGAAAGAGAAATGAAGGAGTCAATCCTATTTACAATTGCACCCAAAATCATAAGATAGCTAGGAATAAACCTAACCAAAGAGGTAAAGGATCTATACCCTAAAAACAATAGAACACTTCTGAAAGAAATTGAGGAAGACACAAAGAGATGGAAATATATTCCATGCTCATGAAATGGAAGAATTAAAATTGTGAAAATGTCAATGCTACCCAGGGCAATTTACACATTTAATGCAATCCCTATCAAAATACCATGGACTTTCATCAGAGAGTTGGAACAAATTATCTTAAGATTTGTGTGGAATCAGAAAAGACCCCGAATAGCCAGGGGAATATTGAAAAAGAAAACCAGAGTGGGGGACATCACAATGCTGGATTTCAGGTTTTACTACAAAGCTGTGGTCATCAAGACAGTGTGGTATTGGCACAAAAACAGACACATGGATCAATGGAACAAATTATAGAATCCGGAAATGGGTCCTCAAATCTATGGTCAGCTAATATTTGACAAAGCAGGAAAGCATATCCACTGGAAAAAGGACAGTCTGTTCAATAAATGTTGCTGTGGAAATTGGACAGAACCATGCAGAACAATGTAACTTGACCATTCTCTTACACCATACACAAAGATGAACTCAAAATGGATGAAAGATCTAAATGTGAGACAAGATTCCATCAAAATCCTAGAGAGAACACAGGCAACACCTTTTGAACTTGGCCACAGCAATTTCTTGCAAGATACATCCATGAAGATAAGGGAAAAAAAGCAAAAATGAATTATTGGGACTTCATCAAGATAAAAACCTTCTGCACGGCAAAGGAAACAGTCAACAAAACTAAAAGACAACTTACAGAATGGAATAAGATTTTTTTGCAAATGACCTATCAGATGAAGGGCTATTATCCAAGATCTATAAAAATTTTATAAAATTCAACAACAAAGAAACAAAGAATCCAAACCTGAATTGGCAAAAGTCAGGAACAGAAATTTCACAGAGGAAGACATAGTCATGGCCAACAAGCACATGACAAAATGCTCTGCATAACTGGCCATGAGGGAAATACAAATCAGAACCACAATGAGATACCACCTTATGCCTCTAGAATGATGAAAATTAACAAGACAGGAAACAACAAATGTTGATGAGGATGCGGAGAAAGGGGAAACCTATTGTACCATGGTGGGAATGTGAACTGGTACAGTCACTCTGGAAAACTTTTGGAGGTTCCTCAAAGAGTTGAAAATAGAGCTACCTTAGGACCCAGCATTTGTACTGCTTGGGATTTACCCCCAATATACAGATGCATTGAAATGGCAGGTTACCTGCACCTCAATGTTTATAGCAGCAATGTCCACAATAGGCAAACTGTGGAAGGAGCCTCAGGGTCCATCAAAAGATGAATGGATAAAGAAGATGTGGTCATGTATACAATGGAATATACTCAGCCCTTAGAAATGACAAATACTCACCATTTGCTTCAATATGGGTGGAACTAGAGGGTATTATCCTGATGAAGTAAATGAATCAGAGAAGGGCAAACACTATATGGTCCCATTAATTTGGGAAATATAAAAATAGTGAATGGGAATAAAGGGAAAGGATAGAAAATGAGTGGGAAATATCAGTGAGGGTGACAGAACATGAGAAACACAACTCTGAGAAAAGAACAAGGATTGGTGGAAAGGGAGTTGGGCAAGAATTTGGGGTGACTGCATGATGGGCACAGAGGGGGGCACTTAATGGGATGAACATTGGGTGTTATGCTATATGTTGGCATATCAAACTCTAATAAAAAATATATACAAAAAAGTGAAACTAGTTAAAAAGGAGCAGGATCTAAATAGACATTTTCCAAAATGACCTATAGATGATCAAAAAATATATGAAAAGATACCATTGTCACTACCTATCAGTACATGCAAATTAAACCACAATGAGATATCACCTCATACTTCTCAGAATGGCTGGTAACAAAAAGACAAGAAATAAGAAGTCTCATCAAGGACATTGAGAAAACCAATATTTTTTGAATTGTTGGTGGGAATGTAAATTGGTACGTTCAGATAAAACAGCATTGAGGACCTCAAAATCTTAAAACAGAAATGCTAATGATCAAATGCCACTAATGGCTATTTAATTAAGTAAATGGAAGCAACATAAGTGTTCATGTATTCATCAGTAGATGAATGGATAAAGATGTGTTTGTATATACATACAATAAAAATAATGAGATATTACTATTTACAGCAATGTGGATGCACCTGGAGAGCACTACACTATGTCAAATAAGTTAAAGACAAATTTCATATGATTTAACTTATATGTGAAATCTAAAGAACAAACAAAAAGAAGCAGAAATGGACCCATAAATACAGGGAACAAATGATGTTTGCCAGAAGGCTGGGGGTAGAGTTATGGGCAAAAAGTTTGTAGGGAGATGGGAGGTATATACTTCCAGTTATGGAAAAAGAAGTCATGGGAATTCAAGGTACAGTACAGGGAGTATAGTCAGTGATATTGCTAATAGCATTTCATGATGATAGATGTTAGCTATACTTGTGGTGAGCATAGCATAACAGAGAATTGTTGACTCACTATGTTGTATACCCGAAACTAGTATAATGCTGTATGTCAACTGTACTTCAATTAAAAGATACATTTAATTGAAAAAAATGCTGTATATGTAATATTTTTCTGCAATGAAAAAAAGAAACATTACCATTTCCTACCACATAGATGAAACTTGAGGGCATTATGTTAAGCAAAGTAAATCACACAGAAAAAGATAAATTGTTCATGATATTACTTATATGTGAAATGGAAAGAAAAAAAAACTCATAAAGGGAAAGATTAGATTAGTTGTTGCCAGGGGTGTGGGTGAGGGAGTTGGGGGTTAAGTACTTAAGTAGTCAAAGTGTAAGCTTTTAGTTGTAACATACACTATGATAGCTATAGTTAATAACACTGTATTGTCTATTTGAAAGGTATTAAAAGAATAAATCTTAAAAGTTCTCCCCATAACAAAAAATGTAACTATTCAAATAATTGGATGTGTTAACTAAGTTTATTGTGACAATCATTTCTTTACACACACATATGCTAAATAATCATGTTATAACCTTAAACTTCCACAATGTTATATATGTATACATCAATTATATCTCAATAAAACTAGAAAAAACCCCAAATATATAGTAATAGAGAGTAGAATGGTAGTTACCACTAACTAAATAAGGTGATATATTTGAACCTAAGTCCATCTGCTCTATGTACAGCTAATCTAATCACTGAAACATATGTTATGCAGAAGGAAGAGTTGATTTAAGAGGAAACCAAACAAGGAGATAGAAGGGTGAGACTCAAATTTGCCTCCCTGAATGGGGAGAGAATACACTTTTTTTAATAATCCTAAGGGTTAAGATTATGTATACATTGGTGAAAAGGGCAATGAAACACATGACTTCTTATGACAAAAGATGATGCATAAGCATTGGGTAAACATGTACATAACATATACACTATGCTCACTCTATGGTGAAGACTGAACACTGGAACAAGGCAAAGTTCAGCCCCTGATGTCTGGAGGTTATTTTAAGACAAGAAGAAGAGGGTATGGGCATGCTTTGAGAGCTGGTACAAACTGGATTAGATCTTAGGCTTGTTATCTCTGCGAAGGAATAAAGGGCCTTTCTTGTACACAGGCTGAAACCATACCAGATGACCTTCAGTCTAGGTTTCTTTGGATACTGCTAGTGGAGTTCATTAGTGGAGTTTGAAAAGGCACAATAGAGATTAGGGGAAACAGTTTTCTGAAAAATAAACTTTAAACTTTCTGCTAGTTTCAACCTCATTAACCCTACAGGACTTGGGTTCAGCAATAGATATGTAAATTAGCTTGCTTTTGTAGTCATTTCACAATATATGCATATCAAAACTTCGCATTCCACAACCTAAATATTTCTAACTTATTTATCAATTAAACTTCAAAAAAGCTAGAAAAAGTTATAGATTTACAAAACATTTTCACATTAATTCTCACAGCAACTCATTAAAGGAGTCATTATTGTCCTAAAGGTATGAGGGGAAAAAAAATCTAAGGATCAGAGTGATTATGATGTATTAATTAATGAAATTCTCACCTTAAAATCAAGCAATCTACTTTTCTTAATTACAAACGAGAACCCAAAACTCCAACAAGACTGTTTCCAGATGGCATCATCCTATTGGATTACTCAGCCTAATACCCAACACACCAGCTGGGAAATCCAGAAGAAAATTTCAAAAGACTGAGCCAGTGCCACTGGGATCTAAGACTGTTTCTGGGGCATCTGACACTTGGAACCTGCTGATTCAATCCTCAGAGGTGATTGAGATAACCTATGAACCATATCAAAAGGTACTGTTCTGGTAAGCCCAGAGCTATTGGGAATACCAAGTTAACCATTACTTAGCACCTATATGGTATATAGGCTCTCTCTGTATCCATACCACCTCCAGCATAGTAGACATACACCTGGAGATCTGTCTGCTGATTTTTGCCCTGCCTAATTCTTTTTTTTTTAAAGATCTTATTTTTATTTATTTATGAGAGTGAGAGAGAGAGAGAGAGAGGCAGAGACACAGGCAGAGGGAGAAGCAGGCTCCATGCTGGGACCCTGACTGCCCTGCCTAATTCTTGATAGCAGATTTAATTATTTATTTGGGGGAAAGAGAAATAGTGTTTCTCCACATTACGTATTAGAACAAGGGTGGAGTGAAAGCTTAAATTACTGATGGTGAGGTTACATCATCCTGTTCTTGGATAAGAAACATAATTTCCATGTGCAGCCATTATTAAGATCCACCACCAGGAGCCCTATCTTCAGCTACTCTATTTGATGATCAATGAAACTATTCTTTATTCATTGTTTTCCACACCTGTCTGGTGGTAAGGATAAAAAATTGAGACTTTAATAAACATGCACATTCCTGGCCTATTCTTGGCATTTTATTGTTTATTAGGTTTTTAAAATTTTAATTCCAGGATAGTTAAAATACAGTGCTATATTAGTTTCAGGTATACAATATAATGATTCAACACTTCCATATATCACCCAATGCTCATCATGACAAACACACTCCTTAATCCCCATCACTGATTTGATGTACCCTCCCATCCACCTCCCCTTGGTAACCATCAGTTTGTTCTCTACAATTAAGAGTTTCTTCTTGGCTTCTTTCTCTCTCTCTCTCTCTCTCTCTCTCTCTCTCTCTCTCTCCTTTGTTTATTAAATTCCACATATGAGAGAAATCATACAGTATTTGTTTTTTCTCTGACTTATTTCACTTAGCATTATACTCTCTGGCTCCATCTTTGTTGCCACAAATGGCAAAATCTCATTATTTTGTATGTCTGAATAATATTCCTCTGTGTGTGTGTGTGTGTGTATGTACCACATATTCTTTATTCATTCATCAAACAATGGACATTTGCGTTGGTTCCATAATTTGGCTATTGTAAATAATGCTACTCCAGTCATCAGTAATTACACTATTGGGTATTTATCCAAAAAATACAAAAACAGTAATTCAGAGGGATACATGTACCCATCCCTGGCATTTTTAGATTCAGTTATCCTGGGATCCCTGTTTTTGTAATCCCTAGACTATTTCTACAATTGGACTAGGGAGATACCAGTTCAAAAAATAAACCACACGAATAATCTGGGCAGTTTTTAGCCAGTAACATTGGCTGTGGGAACACAGGGAACAGCACAGGAACCCTCAATTGTGAATTCAAAATAATTAAGGCACTAATTGGTTCTCTTTTAGATCCTTCCTCTAAGAGGCTAGGTTCTTTGTCAGTTTCTGACAAATATCTGACAGCACACATTGTCTGTGTAATCCAGCATCTTATTATTTAATCTTGGTGGGTCACAATGCAATGATTAGCCTCAAGGAGAAGCCAACTATGTGATCTCCATGAAGGCCACGCCAGACACTTAAATGCCACCAAGGCTAAAGCTGCAATGAACAGAATGAAGACACCATGATTGAACCCTCAGGATTTCAGGAAAGACTGAGCACAAATTACAGTATTTGGTAGGGATACTTCCTGAAAATTCATACTTATATTAGAATTTGTTTTGTTTTGTTTTCTATTTAGATCTCATTGAGTTTGATATTACATCTATAACCCATTGAGAAGAGAAATATTCTCCCTGTATACATTTTCCATAAAGGAATTTTGCTGCTTGATATTCTTCCCTGGGCTAATGACAATTGTCCCTTTAATCTACCTGTCATAGAATTGGAATGCACTCATTGCTTCCACAGAGTAAAAATGTGCTTCCTAAAATGAAAGGAAATAGAAAACTACATCTAGTGAGAATGAAATTTGCTTGTCCATGGTCACAAATATTTATTTATTTATTTTTAAATATTTTATTTATTTATTCATGAGAGACACACAGGGAGAGACAGAGACATAGGCAGAGGAAGAAGCAGGCTCTCTGTGGGGAGCCTGATGCAGGACTCAATTCCAGGACTCTGGGATCCCAACCTGAGCCAAAGGCAGATGCTCAACCACTGAGCAACCCAGGCATCCCAGGGTTACAAATATTTAAAGGAATCAGTGTACTTCTGTAGTTAAAGACAGAATCCTCTACATGTTAGTATTATATACAAAAATGTTTAAAAAATTGTCTTTGGTTTTACAATGATAAATGAAAAATATTAAAATTCTCCACTCAAACATAGTATAAAATCTTTTGTTTTTCTTTTTTTTTTGTTAAACATTAAGTGCCAAATAACTTACTGGAATTTTAGATGACATGGAAGGTCATCTAAAGTCCACACAAGTAAATGAATCATCTGAAATATAAATGCTTATGTTTACACGCACACACACACACACATACACACACACATACACACACTTCCAGAGATTGGATTCTAAATAATTTCAATTAAAAGTGCTTTAAACACATTTATACAAAATTTTCTATCATGTAAAGAAAAAACCCATTCTTATGTGAGACATTCCCACAAATAACACATCCCAAATGTTTGGAACTAATCTCTTCTCATCTCTCCTTTTTCTATCTCATATCCTACTTTTCTCTCCTTAGCAATTTCTTTTCAACTTATCTTCTGCATTTCTTCCATTGCCCTGGAAGAATTTTTGATTCTTTTTTTTTAATAAGAATATAGTCCATAGATACTTCGTTTGTGAGGTTCAGGTTGACCATAACTTCTGTCCTCTAGATTTAGCTAATTACCCATAGATACATTCTGCTGTGATACCTTTGGACAAAAGCCATCCTTGCCTCCATCTCACACCATCCCATACCTTGGAATTTCACTTACATTCACCAGCCTCCTAAAACATTTATTTAATGTCAAACCACATGG
Source organism: Canis lupus dingo (assembly GCF_003254725.2). Taxonomy (NCBI): domain Eukaryota; kingdom Metazoa; phylum Chordata; class Mammalia; order Carnivora; family Canidae; genus Canis; species Canis lupus. The sequence continues at coordinate 1,642,531 of NC_064256.1, forward strand.
TTAGAGATGAATTAGGAAAAAAATATTCCTGATTCTCACTATTTTTTTTAAAGATTTTATTTATCTATTCATGAGAGATACAGAGAGAAGGCAGAAACAAAGGCAGAGAGAGAAGTAAGCTCCTCACAGGGAACCTGATATGGGACTCAACCCCTGTAATCTGGGATCAGACCTGAGCTGAAGACAGGCACCCAACCACTGAGCCACCCAGGTGCCCCTAAGTTTTTTTCTTTATATTTATCTGCCTGAATAAGCCAAGATTTTTAATCTCCTTTTGTGGACTGAGGGATAATTGTGGTGTTAATTATAGAGATATTTGATTTAAATTGAGGCTAAAAATAAGTGTAGCTCTATCATCTTGCCTGCACAGTGGTTTTAGTTTGAAAGTAAGATAAGCTAATCAAAATTCAATAGATTCATATCTGCTTTTCAGCAATAAGCTCACCTAATTTCTTGAATGTAAATTTCCACATTTATAATGCAAAGGGGAAAAAAAATCTGTTAAATCTGTTCCAGACGTTGTAATGGCTGTTCCAACTAGATAATGTTTGTAAACGGTAAGGTTTAAATAAATAAATAAACAAGCAAATAAAAAAATAAATAATATATTCAAATAAATGTATATTTAAATAAATTATATATATATTAACTCTATATATAATTATAAATAATTTTATATATTTATTTAAATTCATTTCAATGACTGAGCTTCATCTGATATGTGCTCATTTCTCCCAAGTAGGTCTCTATTAATCACTCCTTGAACTAAAGCATCTCCTTCAAGACATGCAAAATACACTGTATAGTTAAAATGAGTGTAAACAATACCACTCAGTCAGTGAATTGGACAATATATTAATTGACCAATAAAATAAATTACAAAGAACTTTAGCTGGGCAGATATCTGTATCTCTATGTCTTATTGGCTTTTGGGAAAGAATCATCATGCAATATGTCTTTGCTTATTCCTGGAAGCATCATATACGATCTATCCAGCCAGCATTCTAAGGACAGCCACCCATCCATGTGGCTCACTGAGCAGTAACACTAGAATTTTTGTTCCTAATCCTGCCACTCCATCAAGTTTGGAATCCAAAAAGGAAGAGATATTTTCCTGAAAAGTCTGTACTCCAAGGATCAGAATTAAGGTATGACATGATACATTTCATTTATACTATCAACTAACTCATGTGGCGGTTTAAGAAAGAAAACAACAACAACGACAACAACAACATTGAAATGTGATGTCAGAATACCAAAATAATGGTAAACCTAGAACGAAAGAAAACAAAAATCAACAAGGTTACCAGCTGAAATGTAACCATATTTAATTAATTGGGTTTGGCAATGAATTATCTAAAGATTGTAGAATATTTCACTAGAGGAAATGTTAGGTTCCAGACCAGTAGTTTTTAAATGTTTTGCTTAAGAAACTATGGACAGTCACTAATTAAAGAATGACAAAATAACAAAATAGGTGAAAATACTGTTTTGTTTAATAGTAGAATAGTAGAAATTGGTTCCTAAAAGTAAAGTTCAATGTAACCCAAATATGTGGATTAGCTTAAAAATGTTTTGGAGTTTGCATCCTCCATTCATGCAGAAGGCAGGATGATATGAATCCATTGCCTTTAGGAGTCTAAACTAAACTCTCCAGCCAGGCTATATCTAGTCTTAAACTTTGGATTCTGTTTGTGCAATGCTGGTTTATTGGATGACAGATTCTGCCTTTCATATTTGATTTCTTCTTTCTTTCTTGCATTCTTCTCTTTTTTTTTTCAAAAGTGAGTCTTTTATTAAAGATGTGGTGAGATCATCTAGAACAATGATTCACTGAACTCACAGATCAGGTCCCAAGAAGTTTCTTGAGAGCCTCCCTGTTCACACATGTTTAGTTAAATGTCTCTAGGATTGGCAGAATGTTTTCCTGAAACTCGCTAACTTGCTATATTTTTAATTGTTTTCCAGTTTTAGTGGGAATATGGGGAAAAGAGATAATCCTTTCCCCTCTCAATACATCATTGGCTATTTCTGTGATCTTCAATACACACACACACACACACACACACACTGTCATTGGCTTAGTATATTTATAAGTAGGAGTAGTAAAATGTATACCATGAACTGAAGTTCCTACTGACTGAAAATTTGTAATCATGAAACAACTAATCAATTATATCAAGTGACTAGTATGACTTAATTTGTTAGGATAGCTCACTGAAGAAATAAATCATTTTTGAATTGATCACTTCTTAAGTTTTCATGCAAATGAATGAGGCTGGCATTCAGTCCATTTTGACAGCTAAATTTATGTAACACTAAGAATCAAACACTATTGAAAATAATAAATGTTAGATTTTAAACAAAATGCATAACATTTTAATCACCTGGTATCCATGAAATGTATGTACATCAAGATATATATAAAGCATTTTATCATATTTATAGACTTTAGTTAATCAACTGTAAATGACATATAACAATAGTAGTTATCCCACTTCGGTCTGGGGTCATATATTCAGAACTCTATAGGTATCCAATATCATCCAAAGGTATAAGTCAATTTGTTTAGTTATGACTAGGAGAGGTATGGAAGACAATTAATGTATGCATTTGTATGGCTAAAAAAAAGGATGTAATACAGTGCATAGATGTCATTTCTATGGGCCCCATACCTTGGCCAGGACCAGGCTTCTCATAGTGTGATGTATGCCGCCAACATCAGAATCATTTGAAATCTTCTTGGAGATGCAGATTTCAGGATTTCATCCTAGATCTAAGCATTCAATTTTCTGAGTGTGGGCCTGAGATCTGCATTTTGACAATTATTCCATATGGTTCTATTGACAGTAACATCTGAGATCCATGAACTAGAGCTTAACAGTGTTCACAAAGCCAAGCAGAAAGAGTAGAAAAATACACTAGAAAGACCTGTGCTAGCTGAGGGACTCTTCTAACTGCAAGGCAGAAGTTACTGATCTTCATGAAGGCTTGATAAAAATGTTTGCATAAAATACTCCAAAAACTGACACAAGATACTCTTCTCAGAAATCCATATTCCGGGCAGCCCGGGTGGCTCAGCGGTTTAGCACCACCTTCAGCCCAGGGTGTGATCCTGGAGACACGGGATTGAGTCCCACATCGGGTTCCCTGCATGGAGCCTGCTTCTCCCTTTGCCTGTGCCTGTGTCTCTTTCTCTCTGTGTCTCTCATGAATAAGTAAATAAAATCTTAAAAAAAGAAATCAATATTCCTTTTTCTGGTGGATCAAGCTGACAGAAATGCAAAAGTAAATTAGGTAGAAGCCATAAAATCTTTGAGGAGATTTCTTCATATCTCTCTCCATGTATGTGAAGTCAAATTTAATCTAAATTGACTTTAAAATACACAGAGGCTGTAAATCAATTTTAAAAGGTGTTCTGTTTGATGGCTGAGTAACCACATCATCTACATCCGTGTATTTATTGATGGACACTCAGGTTGCTTCCATATCTTGGATAATGTAAATAATGCTGCAATAAAAATAGGGTTGCACATATATTTTCAATTTAGTGTTTTCATTTCCTTTGGGTAAAGCTTCACAGTGAGATTAGTGGGTTGTACGGTATTTCCATTTACAATATTTTGAGAGATCTTTATATTGTTTCCCACAGTGGCTGCACCAATAAGCTAAAATCCTGCCAATAGCGCATGAGGGTTCCTTTTTTTAAAGATTTATTTATTTATTCATTCATTCATTCATTCATCCATTCATTCATTCATGAGAGACACAGAGAGAGAGAGGCAAAGACATAGGCAGAGGCAGAAGCAGGCCCCTTCTGGGAATCCTGATATGGAACTCGATCCCAGGACCCTGGGATCTCGACCTGAGCTGAAGGCAGATGCTCAACCACTGAGCCATCCTGGTGCCCCTGAGGGTTCCTTTAACATCACAGTCTAGCCAAACTTATTATTTCTTGTCTTTTTTATACTACCCCTTCTAACATATATAAGGTGATACCTCATTGTGGTTTTGATTTGCTTTTCTCTGCTGATAAGTGATGGTTAAGCATCTTTTCACATATTTGTTGTCTATCTGTACGTTTTCTTTGGAAAATATATTTTCAGGTTATGTACTGACTTTTAAAAAATCTATTTACATTTTTTAAATTTTTTCTTAGCTTCACAGGCAAATTTTACCAAATATTTGTTTACTTATCTATTTTTCTATCTGCTTATGTATGTATTATTTAAATTTAATTAATTTATGTATAATGCATTTTTAGTTTCAGAGGTAGAGTTTAGTGATTCATCAGTCTTATATAATATACTGTGATCCTTAAATCATGTGCCCTCCTTAATGTACATCAACCAATTCCTCCATCCCCTGACCCATCTCTCCTCCATCAACCCTGTTTCCTATAATTAAGAATCTCTTCTGGTTTGCTGCCCTTTCTGTTTTCCTCTTATTTTACTTTCCCCTCCATTTCCCTATGATCCTCTGTTTTGTTTCTTAAATTCCACATATGAGTGAGATCATATGATAATTGTCTATGAGTTATTTCACTGAGCTATAATACCCTCTAGTTCTATCCACGTCATTGCAAGTGGCAAGATTTCAGTTTTGATGCATGAGTAGTATTCCATTATAGTTAGATAGATAGATGATAGATGACAGATAAATAGATGATAGATAGATCACTCTTTTTATCCATTCATCTGTTGATGGATATATAAGCTTTTTCCATATTTTGGCTATTTCGGACATTGCTGCTATAAACATTAAGGTGCAGGTGCCCCTCCATATCACATTTGTATCTTTGGGGGTAAATGCCTAGTAGTGCAATTGCTGGGTCAGAGAGAAGCTCTATTTTCAACTTTTTGAGAAGCTTCCATACTGTTTTCCAGAGTGGCTACACCAGCTTGTGTTCCCACCAACAGTGAAAGAGAGTTCCCCTTTCTTTGGATCCTTGCCAACATCTGTTTTTTCCTGACTTGTTAATTTTAGTCTTTCTCACTGGTATCTCATTGTGGTTTCGATTTGTATTTCCTTGATACTGTGTGATGTTGAGTACTTTTGGGTGTCTATTGGTCATTTGTATGTCTTCTTTGGGGAAATATCTGTTCGTGTCTTGTGCCAATTTCATGATTGGATTATTTATTCTTTGGGGATATTGAGTTTGATAAGACCTAAATCTGTATACCAGCACTTTATCTGATAAAACATTTGCAAATATCTTCTCCCATTCTGTCACTTGTCCTTTGGATTTGCCGATCTTTTCCTTTGCTGTGCAAAAGCTTTTATCTTGATGAAGTCACAATAGTTCATTTTTTATTTTGTTCCCTTTGCTTTTGGAGATGGCTCTTGCAGGAAGTTGCTGTAGACAAGATCTGAGGTTGCTATCTGTGTTCTCCTGTAGAATTTTATTGGATTTCTGTCTCACATTTAGGTCTTACATCCATCTCAAGTCTATGTTTGTGTATAGTGTAAGAAAAGGTCCAGATTCATTCTTCTACATGTAGCTGTTCAGTTTCCCAATATTAGTTGTGGAAGGGATTGTCAAAGGGACTGTCTTTTTCTGGTATATATTTTTCCTGCCTTGTCAAAAATGAGTTGACCATAGAGTTGAAGGTCCATTCTTGGGTTCTCTTTTTTTAATAAATTTATTTTTATTGGTGTTCAATTTACCAACATACAGAATAACACCCAGTGCTCATCCCATCAAGTGCCCCCCTCAGTGCCCGTCACTCATTCACCTCCACCCCCCGCCCTCCTCCCCTTACACCACCCCTAGTTCGTTTCCCAGAGTTAGGAGTCTTCGTGTTCTGTCTCCCTTTCTGATATTTCCCACACATTTCCTCTTGGGTTCTCTATTCTGTTCCATTGATCTGTGTCTGATTCTTTGTCATTACCCTATTCTCTTGTTCATTACAGCTTTGTAATAGAGCTTGAAGTCTGAAACTGTGATGCATGAACTTTGATTTCTTTTTCAATATTCCTTTGGCTTTGTGGTTTTTTCTGTTTCCATACAAAATTGAGGATTGTTTGTTCCACCTCTGTGAAAAAAAGTTAATGGTATTTTGATAAATATTGCACTGAATATATATGGATTGCTCTAAGTAGCATGGACATTTAATCAAAGTTTGTTCTTCCAATCCATGAACATGGAACATTTTTCTGTTTCTTTGTGTCTCCCTCAATTTCATTCATGCGTGTTCTATAGTTTTAGGATTTTGGCAAATCCGTTGCCACTTTGGTTAGGTTTCTTCCTAGGTATCTTATAGTTTTGGGTGCAATTGTAAATGGGATGAACTTGTTAATTTCTCTTTCTTCAGTCTCATTGTCAGTGTATAGAAATGCAATAGATTTATGTGCATTGATTTTATATCCTGCCACTTTGCATAATTCCTATATGAGTATTAGCAATTTTGGAGTGGAGTCTTTTGGGTTTTCCACATAAAGTAGCATGTTATCTGCAAAGAGAGAGAATTTGACTTCTTTGACAATTTGAATGACTTTTTATTTCTTTTTATTATCTGATTCCTGAGGCTAGGACTTCTAGTACTATGTTGAACAACAGTGATGAGAGTGGACATACCTGTCTTGTTTCTGACCTTAGTTGAAATGCTCTCTATTTTTCCCCGTTGAGAGTGATTTCCCCTGTGGGCTTTTTGTAGATGGCATTTATGATATTGAGGTATGTCCCCTCTATCTCTACACTGTGGAGAGTTTTAATCAAATAAAGGATGCTGTATTTTGTCAAATGCCTTTTCTGCATCTATTGAGAGGATCGTGTGGTTCCTGTCTTTCTTATTATTAATTTGATGTACCACACTGATTTATTTGCAGATGTTGAACCAACCTTCCAGCCCAGGAATAAGTCTCGCTTGATTGTGATGAATAATCCCTTTAATGTACTATTGGGTTCTATCAGCTAGCATCTTGGTGAGAATTTTGGCTTCCATATTTATTAGGGATATTGGTCTGTAATTCTCATTTTGCTGGTGTTTTTATCTGGCTTTGGGATCAAGGTAATGCTGGACTCATAGAATGAGTTTGGAAGTTTAGCATCCATTTCTATTATTCTGAAATAGCTTCAGAAGAATAGGTGTTAATTCTTCTTTAAATATTTGGAAGAATACCCCTGGGAAGCCATCTGGCCCTGAACTCTTGTTAGTTGCAAGATTTTTAATTAATGCTTTAATTTCCTTGTTGGTTATGGGCCTGTTCAGGTTTCCTATTTCATCGTATTTCAGTTTTTTAGAAATGCATCCACTTCTTCCAGATTGGCTACTGTGTTGGCATGTAAATGCTCATAATATGTTCTCTAATTTTTTTTTATTTCTTTATTCATGGGAGACACAGGCAGGGAGAGGCAGAGACACAGGCAGAGGGAGAAGCAGGCTCCATGAAAGTAGCCTGATGGAGGACTTGAAACAGGGAATCTGGGATCACGCCCTGAGCCAAAAGCAGGCACTCAAACTCTGAGCCACCCAGGCATCCCTTATAATATATTCTTATAATTGTTTTATTTCTTTGGTGTTGATTGTGATCTCTCCTCTTTCATTCACAACTTTATTAATCTGGGTTCTTTCTCTTTCTTTTCTTTGTAGTAAGCCTGGTCAGGGGTTTAACAATCTTTTTTTTTTTTTTTTTTTTTTTTTTTTTTTCAAAGAACCAGCTCCTAGTTTCGTTGATCTGTTCTACTGCTCTTTTGGTTTCTATTTCATTGATTTCTGCTCTAATCTTTATTAATTCTCTTGTCCTGCTTGTTTTAGACTTTATTTGCGCTCTTTCTGCAAATCCTTTTGGTATAAGTTTCGGTTGTGCATTTTAGACCTTTAGTGCTTTTTGAGAATGGCTTGTATTACTATATACTTCCCTGTTAGGATAATCTTAGTTGCATCCCAAAGATTCTGAACAGTTGCATTTTCCATTTTCATTTGTTTCTGTGACTTTTTAAATTCTTCTTTCTTGATTAACTCATTCATTCTTTTGTTTGATGCTCTTTAGTTTCCAAGTATTTGAGTTTCTTCCACATTCCCTCTTGTGATTGAGTTCAAGTTTCAAAACATTGTGCTCTGAAAATATGCAGGGGATAATCCTAAAATTTGTACCTGTTGAGACGTGATTTGTGACCCAATATGTGATTTATTCTTGAGAATATTCCATGTGCACTTGAGAAGAATGTATATACTGTTGCTTTTGGATAGAATGTTTTGTATTTATCTGTGAAGTCCATCTGGTCCAGTGTGTCACTCAAACCCCTTGTTTTGTTTTTTATCATCTGCTTAGATGATCTGTCCATTGTACTGAGTTGGGGTGTTAAATTACCCTACTATTATTGTATTATTATCATTGTGTTTCTTTTTCTATTTTATTTTCTTAAATTTTTATTTATTTATGATAGTCACACACACACACAGAGAGAGGTAGAGACACAGGCAGAAGGAGAAGCAGGCTCCAGGCACCGGGAGCCTGACGTGGGATTCGATCTCGGGTCTCCAGGATCATGCCCTGGGCCAAAGGCAGGCATCAAACCACTGCGCCACCCTGGGATCCCTCTTTGTGTTTCTTTAATTTGCTATTAATTGGTTTCTATAATTGGTTGCTCCCATGTTAGGGGCATAAATATTTACAATTGTCAGACCTTCTTGTTGGATAGACCCTTTATGATATATTATGATAATATGGTGTCCTCCCTTATCTCTTATCAAGTTTGGGCTTAAAATCTAATTTGTCTGACATATGGATTGCTCCTTCAGCTTTCTTTTGATGTCCATTAGAATGATACATGATATTCTACCCCCTCACTTTCAATATAGAGTTGTTTTGTGACTAAAATAAGTATCTTGCAGACAGTATATGGATGGGTCATGTTTTTTTATCCAATCTTATACTTGATGTCTTTTAATTGGGACATTTAGCCCATTTACATTCTGAGTAACTATTGAAATATATACATTTAGTGCCATTGTATTATATGTAAAGTCACTGTTTCTGTATATTTTCTGTTTCTTTCTTGTTTTTTTTTTTTTTTTAAATTTTATTTATTTATTCATGATAGTCACAGAGAGAGAGAGAGAGAGAGAGAGAGAGAGAGAGAGAGGCAGAGACACAGGCCGAGGCAGAAGCAGGCTCCATGCACCGGGAGCCCGACGTGGGATTCGATCCCGGGTCTCCAGGATCGCGCCCTGGGCCAAAGGCAGGCGCCAAACCGCTGCGCCACCCAGGGATCCCATGTTTCTTTCTTGTTTATGTTAGTTTTGGGCTCTCTCTTTGCTTAAAGGATCTTCTTCTCTTCCAGGGCTGGTTTAGTGATCACAAGTTATTTTAGTTTCTGTTTATCCTGGAAGCTTTTTATCTTTCCTATTATTTTGAATAACAGGCTTTCAAAATAAAGTATTCTTGGATGGATATTTTTGACGTTTAGCACCCTGAAAGTACATCATATCTGTACTTTCTGGTTTGCCAGGTCTTTGTGGATAGGTCTGATGCTGGTCTGATGTTTATAAACTTGTATATTATGGACCTTTTTCCTGAGATGCTTTCAAGATTTTCTCTATCACTGAGATTTGCAAATTTCAGTGTTAGATGATGAAGTGTTGACCTATTGGATTATTCATTTGTTCTGGTGTTGAGTTGTATAACTTATGTATATATTTTTGGTGTTGATTTCTGATCAGGCATATAATGTGCAAATATTTTCCCTTTCGTTAGATTGCATTTTTTATTAATGGTCTCCTCCACTGTGCAAAATATTTTTATTTCAGTGTAGTCCTAGTAATTTATTTTGTTTTGTTTTGTTTTATTATTATTATTTTTGCCTGAGGAGACATATCTAGAATACTGTTGCTAAGGCTAATGTCAATCAAATTACTAGATATGTTTTCTTCTAAAATTGTTATGGATTGGGGTCACACATTTAGATCTTTAATGCATTTTGAGTTTACTTTTGTGTAGAGTTTAATAAAGTGGTCCCATTTTATTCTTTTCATGTAGCTGTCCAATTTTTCTATCACTACTTATTGAATAGATTGTATTTTCCCCATTGCATATCCCTACCTCATTTCTAATAGATTATTTGACCATAAAAGTGTAGATTTATTTCTGGTCTCTCTTTCTGTTCTTTGATCTAAATGTCTATTTCTGTGGTATTACCACCCTGTTTTGATTATTATATCTTTTTAGTATATTTTGAAATGTAGGATTGTGATATATATGTTCAACATCATTATTTCTCAGGATTGCTTTGGCTATTTGGATTCATTTTTATGATTCTTTACACATTTTAGCATCCAAATTATTCTAGTTTTGTTTAAAGATTTTATTTATTTATTTATTTATTTATTTATTTATTTATTTATTTTTTATTTAAGAGAGAGAGTGAGGGAAAAAAGCATGAGATGGAGGGGAGTCAGAGGGAGAAGGAGACACCATGCTGAGCTGGGAGCCCAATTTGGGACTCAATCCTGGAACTCTGGGATCATAACTTGAGTCAAAGGCAGATGCTTAACCAACTGAGCCCCCCTAGGCATCCAGATTTATTCTAGGTTTTTGAAATATGCTATTGGTATTTTGAGAGGGCTTGCATTGGATCTGTAAACTGCTTTGAGTAATATCAGCATTTTAATAATAATAATTCTTCCAGTCCATGAGCTTGGAATATCTTTCCTTTTTTCTTCTTCAGTCTCTTTCAACAATGTGTTATAGTGTTCAGCATACAGTTCTTTCAACTCTGTGGATGAATTTATTTCTAGGTATTTTGTTCTTTTTGGTGCCATTCTAAATGGAATCATTTTCTTAATTTCTTTTTTAACTGCTTTGTTATTAGTGCAGAAAAATGCAGATTTCTGTGTATTAATTTTGTATTCTGTTACTTTAATCAATATATTTATTACTTCTGATAGTTTTCTGGTGGAGTTTAGGGTTTTTATGTATAGTGTTATACCATCTGCAAATAGCAGCAATTTAACTTTTTCCATACCAATCTGGATCCCTTTTGCCTATTTTCCTTGTCTTATTGCCATTTGTGACATGGATGAACCTAAAAGTTATTATGCTAAGTGAAATAATTCAGAAAGAAAAAGCTTATGTCATATGCTTTCACTTAAATGTGGAATCTAAAAAATAAAACAAATGAAGAAACAAAGCAGAAAAACAAAAAAAGTATAAATAGATCCATAAATACATAGGACAAACTGATTGTGGCTAGAGGGTGGAAGGGTGGCTGAGATGGGCAAAAATTAGTGAAAGGGAGTGGAAGCTATGGGGTAACAGGTACAGCATAGAGAATATAGCCAATGGTATTAAAATAGCTTTGTATGATGACAAATGATAGCTACACCTGGAGTGAGACTAGCATAACATATCAAGTAGTCCAATAACTATCTTGTACGTCTTAAGCTAATGTGACACTGTCTACCAAATATAATTCAAAAAAAGGGGAGGAGGTATTTCCTTTCTCACCCTTCTTGGAGACATCAAATTTAAGTTTGCTGCTTGTTGATTCTGAATACAGATGGTGAGGGAGAGTACAAAATTCATTCTAGTGAAGAGATAAATATTATTGAGGCCAAGTATGTGTTGGAACATTCAATGGTCCACTCACTGAAGGAACTTCAACAAGTTAAATAAATGATATTGGGGTTTCCCAAAATATAGCTGTTTACTTCACATGACATATTTAATCTATGTTAACCCTGAATCACAGAAGTATTTTATTACATCATTCTCCTTATGCTATGCCATTGTTTTGATTACAATCATTAATGTGAAAAAAACTGTATGAATTTAAGAATTCTTTAGATTATCAAAAGAGGAGAATTAAAGGTGAGGTACAAAAAGTAAATGTAGAATGGGCTGCAGCATTGATGGAAAAAAAATAATTTCATTTCCATGATATGGTTAATAATTCCTATCCTGTGACTTAAACATCCTTCTGAAGTAGGGAAATTCTGTTTTCAGTCCCCCCCAAAATAGTTCATGTTTTGCAATCAGTTACCATATTTTATAGAACTGCTTCATATACATGTGTTATGAAAGCCTCCACTATCTTTCAGGTGAAGCTGGTAAGGAGAAAGCATGGAGATACGAAATGAGACATTGAGCACAGACTTCATTCTCCTGGGCCTTTTCTCTGGAATGAAACATACCAGACTTCTTGTCTCTGTTGTCCTCCTCATCTACACCATTGCTATCACAGGAAACACCACTTTGATCTTCCTTATCTGGGTGGATCCCCATCTCCACACCTCCATGTATTTCCTGCTTAGCCAACTCTCTCTCATTGACCTGGCTTTCATCTCTAGCATAGTCCCAAAAATGATGGTTAATTTTTTCTCAGGAAAGAAGAATATTTCCCTGGTTGGCTGTGGGACCCAGATCTTCTTCACTTTGACTCTGGGGATTGCTGAGTGCCTACTCTTGACCCTCATGGCTTATGACCGCTATGTGGCCATCTGCAATCCTCTCAAGTACTCAATTATTATCAGCCCTCGGGTCTCCCAGAGAATGGCCATTGGGTCCTGGGTGGGAGGGACTCTAGCATCCCTGGCCCACACAGCCTATGCCATGCATTTTCCCCTCTGTGGCCCCCGGGAACTCCACAACTTCTTCTGTGAGGTCAAAGCCATTTTGAAGCTGTCTTGTGAGGACATCTCAGCCTATGAGAAAGGAGTAGTAGTGACTAGTATTGTGGTGGTTCTTCTCCCAGTAAGCTTCATCTTGACCTCCTATATCCTCATCTTCCTTCAGGTCCTGCGAATAAACTCCCATGAGGGAAGGATAAAGGCTCTGGCTACCTGTTCTTCCCATCTGACTGTGGTCATCTTTTACTATGGTCCAGCCATGCTAATATATATGAGGCCTGGATCTTCCCACATCCCCATTCTGAACCAGGCTCTCTTTATGTTTGACACCGTCCTTACTCCCATGCTGAACCCTATCATCTACAGTCTAAGGAACAGGGAGGTTGTAGACTCAATGAAGAAGGTAATGGGGAAGTTTTCCATTCAAAATAGGTTTGCACGTTTCAATGAATAGACAGAAAACTTGAGAATTCAAATATCCCTTGGAGGCTGCAGGGTCTGAGGAAACAATGGGACTCTCTGTGTCTTCATTTCTTCTCCTCTTATCTTTATATCCCGATAGTATCAGTTTTAAGTAATAAAACAAATTAATTATCAAAGCAGAGAGGAAAACAAAAATTATACTGCTTTCAAGAGGTCTAAATCACAACTAATTCTCTGTGTGAATATGAGCTCTCATCTAGTCCTCTCACCTTGCCTCATTTGTGTCACTTGAAATGGAAGGTGCTCCTTCCTTCTTTTATTTTTATTTTTTCTTCCTTCTTTTAGATATAGCAGAAAGATATAGGAAAATTGTAGTGTGCTTGGAAAGAAAATATAGAAGTTTATCTAAGGTCAGTTTAGATTTCAAGACCTTTGTATGACATGGCTCAGTGAGTCTACCCACAAATTCCACCCTCTGCTTGAGCTCCCACAATACCCAGCAGCTTGTAGCATCCTCAGGTGTTATGTTCTCTACAAATTCTGCACATTCACACATAGAAAATCATTTGCCACCCTAGTCCCCATTCCCCACTCTTTGGCTGAACTCCCTTGACAGATCTCAATTCAATACCTCTCACTCTGTGCTACTTCCTGTGTTCCCTACCAGGCTGACTAGGTAATAGTTATCTCTGTCCAGCACTAATACCTCCTTCTGTATGTCTCATAGCTTGCAAAATGTTCAAAATGTATATTTGATGAGTGAATTCATTACTTAACTTGGTTGGCAGAACCAGTCTATGTCTCTTTTTCCAGATTTCCTTCTTATTTCATTTTTTGAAAAAAAGAAGTTTTTATTTATTTTTGAGAGACACACAGAGAGAGGCAGAGACATAGGCAGAGACAGAAACAGACTCCCTGTGGGGAGCCCAATGTGGGACTCAATCCCAGGACCTCGGAATCATGCTCTGAGCCAAAGGCAGAGACTCAACCACTGGGCCACCCAGGTGCCCACTCCGTCTTACCTTTTTTAATGCTCCTTCTCTTCTCCTTTATGTCTTTTTACATAAATTAACAACACTAGGAATCTAGAGTATTTATTTTTACTTGTTTAATAATTGTTGTGCTTCCTATAATTTATTTTAAAAGCAAGATGTCAATATATTGTAGTTATTTATATTTTAAGGCAAAACAGTTAAAATATTTTTACGCTAGCAAAAATAGTTATAAAAGTGTGCACGCTATTTGTTCTATTTTTTTTTTATTCCTCATTGTTCTCACAGAAAGTGGACTTTTCCTCTCAAGGGTAAAAGAGCTCTGTCAATTAGAAGAACATCAAAAACATTATACCAAAATAAAAATTTTTATTTAATTTAGAATTTCTAGAATAAAATAACACCTCATTAATTGCTCATGTCCTTAAGACCAGCTCAACATTTCTAAATTAGTGAGCCTAAGAATTTAGAAAATATTAGTAGGGATAATTGGCAAAACAAGCTCGTTGCCAAAGTACAGAAGATCTAGGTTAAAAAAAATGAAGAGATTTATTTTCTAATGTAACATTTTCAGGGTCTTAAAATGCTCATAAGAGCTTCCTAAGATAGACTAAGTAATCTTTCACCAACCATTTTGCAAAATATCTTGCAGTATGCTTTCCGGAATATTTGAGTCCAACACCAGTGTTAGGCTCTTCCAATGTGATCACAGGAGAAGTTGACAACTGAAACTTTAACACTGTATCTATGGGGGAGCTAAAGACTGGATGACCATAATGTTCTACCCATGTGGTATCATGTAAATAAAATATCCATAATTTTAAATGAACATTTTTATTGTCTTCATGATTATTTTCTAGTACCAGGATATACAAATATGTTGTCAGTTAAAACTGCTGTTGAATCATATTTAAAAAAAAGTTACAGTAACTAAACAATGAGAAATTGCTATTAAATTTCTGTGAATCCATTCCTTTCCAATTCTACATCAAGACAATATTTGGCCACAACTTTTTTCTTAAGTTCTATTGGCCTCATCCTATCATAAGAGATAGCACAAAATGCCAATAACAGAGGAACAAAGCCAGTATTTTAGATGAGATGACAGAATTTCATGAAAAGATTTGCACAAATGGGTATTTTTGTTGCATATGGAAAAAGTAATATGACATAAAAAGTGTATAAAACAATTATAATACACCATTGATCAGCCAATATTGACTGATAAATCACAAGGACCATAATACCCAGTTCCAGTCATCTTCACATTCTAGCCTAGTCTCAGTGACCATAATACCATAATACCATAAAACCCAGTTCCAATCATCTTCACATTCTAGCCTAAACTCAGTGATTACAGCCATAAAATGCCCCACCCATGACTAACCAAGCCACTTGCTTAGTGATTTGTGAGTGCTCTAAGAATAGATCTAGACATGGTTAATCTAAAAGCAATAGATATACAGAGATTCCAGTGGTTGTGCAATAGAAATCATATTTACATTGGAAAAAGTCTATATCACATTTCAAGGACATAGGAGGATATTCATCTGAACTAAAAATTAAACTGTAACCCTCAAGAGATGATGGCAACACTGTTTCAAGTAATGCAATATAACAAGACCAAAATCAATACCTTCCATTAGCATTGCTTATCCTCCCAGATAGATTGCTAAACACTATATTTAAATAAGTAAGTCAATCGGAGAATGACAAACATTATATAGTGAAAGGGAGTATAAGGGAAGAGAGAAGAAATGTGTTGGAAATATCAGAAAGGGAGACAGAACATAAAGACTCCTAACTCTGGGAAACGAACTAGGGGTGGTGGAAGGGGAAGAGGGCGGGGGGTGGGGGTGAATGGGTGACGGGCACTGAGGGGGGCACTTGATGGGATGAGCACTGGGTGTTATTCTGTATGTTGGTAAATTGAACACCAATAAAAAATAAATTTATTTAAAAAAAAAAACAATGGTGGAGAGGATGTGGAGAGAGGGGAACACTCCTGCACTGTTGGTGGGAATGGGAACTGGTGCAGCCACTCTGGAAAACTGTGTGGAGGTTCCTCAAAGAGTTAAAAATAGACCTGCCCTTCGACCCAGCAATTGCACTGCTGGGGATTTACCCCAAAGATACAGATGCAATGAAACGCTGGGACACCTGCACCCCGATGTTTCTAGCAGCAATGTCCACAATAGCCAAACTGTGGAAGGACCCTCGGTGTCCATCGAAAGATGAATGGATACAGAAGATGTGGTTTATGTATACAATGGAATATTACTCAGCCATTAGAAACAACAAATACTCACCATTTGCTTCGATGTGGATGAAACTGGAGGGTATTATGCTGAGTGAAATAAGTCAATCGGAGAAGGACAAACATTATATGGTCTCATTCATTTGGGGAATATAAAAATAGTGAAAGGGAATAAAGGGGAAAGGAGAAAAAATGAGTGGGAAATATCAGAAAGGGAGACAGAGCATGAGAGACTCCTAACTCTGGGAAATGAACCAGGGGTGGTGAAAAGGGAGGTGGGCAGGGGTTGGGGGTGACTGAGGGACAGGCACTGAGGGAGCACTTGATGGGATGAGCACTGGGTGCCATTCTATATGTTGGCAAATTGAACACCAATAAAAAATAAATTTATAAAAAATAATAAATAATAAATAATAAATAAATAAATAACAATCAGTACCAATTCTATCCTACATTCAAATATATACGCACATTTCAGGAGTGGATTTGAAACAGTGGTGCATTCATATGAGAAGAGCAGTAACACTGTATTCTTTCCCATGATCCTCCAAATCAAGCCAGTAAACTAAGACCCAGACCAAGGAAATGGATCCTCCACCACAGGTTTCATTCTTGTGGGATTTTTCTCTGACTTTCGGCATCCTAAACTCCTCATCTCCATTGTCCATCTGATTCCTGGGGTGGCCATCCACAGGATATTCCAACCTGGCACTGCTGATCCAGGGTGATGCTTGCCTCTACACCCCCATATACTTCCTGCTCAGACAGCTCTTTTTCATGGACATAAAGTTAGTCCTCACCACTCTCATCAAATGGCCACCAACTTCTCTGGATATAGATACATCTGTCACATTGGCTGTAGAGTCCAAACCTTTCTTTCTTTGAAGATAGGAGTATCTGAATGTGTTGTCCTGAGTCTTATGGCCTTTGACCACTATCACGCCATCTGTAGTGTGCTCAGATACCTGGCTATCATGACACTCTGAAACTGTAAGCAAATGGCCATTGGTTCATGGGCTATCAGTATGCTCATCTCCTTAATGTACACAAATTATGGCATGCACTTCTCTGCTTGTGGCCCCAGGAAAACTGACCACTTCTGTGAAGTTCTCTTGTGAGAAAATATCAACCTATTCTTCTCATCCCTTTTGTACTCATTCTGACATCCTACATACTCATTTATCTTACTGTTCTCTATGTAAATTTCCCTGAGAGCAAAAACAAAGCTCTAGCTACCTGCTTATCCCATCTTGGTGTGGTAAGTCTCTACTTTGGTCCAACCATGCTTATCTACATGACTCCAGGTTTCTCTCTTCTCCCAGAGGTGGACCAGCATCTCTTTGTGTCTGGTGTAATCATTATCCCAATGCTTAACCCCCTCATCTACAGCCTGAGGAACAAGGAGATGTTGGGGGGCTGTGAGGAAGGTTTTATGGGGAAAACTGATGTTTAAACAGATTAGATGATGCAACTTGTTCTTTAAAACACAAATATTCCTTATTGTTCTTCCAGTTAATGTTAATGCTATTATGAAAAACCGAACTCTGAATTTCAATTTTCTTTTTTTAAAATTATTTATGTATTTATTAATGAAAAATAGAGATGCAGAGACATAGGCAGAGGGAGAAGCATACTGCCTTTGGGTAGCCTGATGTGGGACTCTATCCCAGGACTCTGGGATCATGACCTGAGTCAAAAGCAAACACTCAACCACTGAGCTACCCAGGTACCCCATGAATTTCAATTTTCAACCCATATTACAAAAAGTATACTTCTTTCCTTTCAGATTTTTAGTAATGTGTACTATATTACAATGGGACAAGTTCTTATTTAGCAGTGTTATCTGAATTGACTGTAAGACAAATGTCTAGTTTCCCTAGACTTTATAAACCAATTTCTGGAAAGTGACCTAGGCATATATATATATCCAATAATTTTTAAAAAGATTTTGTTTATTCATTCATGAGAGATGCTGGCAGAGGGAGAAGCAGGCTCCATGCAGGGATTCCTATGTGGGACTCCATCCTGGGACTCCAGGATCATGCCCTGTGCCAAAGGCAGGTGCTAAACTGCTGAACCACCCAGGCGTCCCTATATCCAACAATTTTTACATGATTCAAGATACCTTGTTGGATAGGATGGTTTTTTAATGTACCTTTCCAAAATTTTCTTGTGCCTGCTAAAAGGTCCTAAACTGGGGATCCCTGGGTGGCTCAGCGATTTAGTGCCTGCCTTTGGCCCAGGGCGTGATCCTGGAGTCCAGGGATTGAGTCCCACATGGGGCTCCCTGCATGGAGCCTGCTCCTCCCTCTGCCTGTGACTCTGCCTCTCTCTTTCATGAATAAATAAATAAAATCTTTTTAAAAAAATAAATAAAAGGTCTCAGACCTTTTCAATACGGTGGTCACATCTGATCCCACCCACTATGTTACACTCTCCAACCACATTAGATTGAACAACTATACCTGATACATCATGGTCTGTCCCTCTCTAATGCTGTTGTTGGACAGAGTTCTAGATTAAGGCCAAAAGCTCTGATGATCCCAAGCCTTGGATTAACAGTCAAGAGAGGCACTTTAGGAAGAACAGGGGGAACCCAGATGGCAGGAAAGTCCTGCCATGGTTTTATATCATTCCCTTAGAATCTCAGGGAAAAACAATTTGAAATATCCAATTCTTTAGTGTTCTAAGTAGAGACTCACTGAGATAAAAGAAAACTACAATCTCTTCTTGAGTCATGGCAGTGTCTGAAGTCTAGAAAGAAGGGATTGCATTGGAACTTGAATTGGGTCTGTATCATGATCTGTGATAATGTCTTTTAACTGTCATAAACAAAATGGAACAAAATTTAATATTAACGTACTTCTCAGGTACTGACAAAGAATATTGAGAGTATTGCTTACTAATAATTGTTTACATTTATTGGATTCTTACCTATTGTCAGGTGCTATTCTAAGTATTTTATATGAACTACTTCATTAGTCTCGAAGTACATCTGTGAGGCAAGAATTTGGGGAGTGTTAAGCAAATTGGGATCTGGAGCTAAGAGCTCTATGTCATCAGGTAAGGCATTTGTACAATTTAAGCATTTCTTTAAATAACATGGGACATGAAAAAGTTGTGAAAATAAATGAAAACTTAGTGTCAAACATTGAGGATAATACCAGTGTGTGATCAGAGTCTAATATTGTTAACCTTTATTATTTTTGTTATTTTTACTTTTCAAATCAGGAAATATGAGTTTCAAAAAGCCTACTAGGTTAAGTAAACCTTTCTGAAAAGTGAAGAAAACTGAACAATGATGTGCTTTGCCCATTAGCTTGGTACCAGTCATGGACCCTTCACTAAGGCCATGGAGGTTTTTGTTTTTTTTTGTTTTTGTTTGTTTGTTTTGTTTTGTTTTATTCTTTCTTCTGCTAATATCACATGTATCCATCCCTCAAGATAGGAGCACAATTCATTTCTTTTCTTCCTTTGGTTATCTTCTAGCTCAAATGCCTTCTAAAAAAAGACTTTCCTGGTCATTGCACCTAAAACAGGTGTACTTCTTGATCAGAAAACTTTAACTCTTTCCTTCATAGTTCTTATCACACTGTAGTAATGTATTTGCTTAGTTACTTATTTTGTGTGTAGTGCTAGAACACAATATCCCTGAGTGTGGTGACCAGATTTCTCTTCACTATGGTGGTATCCTCACATGTGGTCAATGCTTTGTACATAATAAGCACTCAAAATATTCGCCTAGATATACCTCGTCAAGATTTCAGGGCAGACATAGGAAACACTTGGGATCACTAGCCTACTAAACTGCATCAGAAATCAGATATAGCAATATAATCATGGTGACCACCCTCTACTTTCTCCTTGGTTTATCTTCCCTAAGTTGCATTTGGAGTGTAGGATATCTTGTTCTATGCACTTCATTTTTTTCACTTCACATATTACATTTTCTATAAATTTAAAGTTTGTGGAAACCCTGCATCAAGCAATCTATCGGCATATTTTTTCCAGCAGTATCACCTCACTTTTTATCTCTGTGTCACTGTTTGGTAATTATCACAATATTGTAAGATGTTTTATTATTTTGTCATGGTGATGTTATGAATGATCTTTGGTATTACTATTGTAATTGTTTGGGGATATGATGAATGGCACCTATTCACCTTCAGGACAGTGAACTTAATTGATAAATATTATGTGTGCTCTGTCTGCTCCACAACCAGCTGTCCCCTATCTCTCTCTTGTACAACAATATTGAAATTAGGCCAATTAATAACCATGTGATGGCCACTAAGTGTTCAAGTCAAAGGGAGAGTAACACGTCTCTCACTGTAAATCAAGAACTAGAAATGATTAAGTTTAGTGAGGAAGGCATATTGAAAGACAAGATAAAGCGTGAACTCTTCTACTGTAGCATTCCAGCTGTTCTCTCTTTAAATCTCAAGCCGAATTCGTAGGTTTTCAGGATGATTTGCACTGCTGGGGATTTACCCCAAAGACACAGATGCAATGAAACGCTGGAACACCTGCACCCTGATGTTTATAGCAGCAATGTCCACAATAACTAAGCTGTGGAAGGAGCCTCGGTGTCCATCAAAAGATGAATGGATACAGAAGATGTGGTTTATGTATACAATGGAATATTACTCAGCCATTAGAAACGACAAATACCCACCATTTTCTTCAATGTGGATGGAACTGGAGGGTATTATGCTGAGTGAAATAAGTCAATAGGAGAAGGACAAACATTGTATGGTCTCATTCATTTGGGGAATATAAAAATAGTGAAAGGGAATAAAGGGGAAAGGAGAAAAAATGAGTGCGAAATATTAGAAAGGGAGAAAGCATGAGAGACTCCTAACTCTGGGAAAGGAACTAGGGGTGGTGGAAGGGGAGGTGGGAGTCACTGAATGACGGGCACTGAGGGGGGCACTTGATGGGATGAGCACTGGGTGTATTCTATATGTTGGCAAATTGAACACCAATAAAAAATAAATTCATATAAAAAAGAAATAAAAGATAAACCAAAAGTTACACTTATTGCAAGCAACCAAATTGTAAACACAAACAAAAAGTTTTCATTGTGAATGCAACAAAAATTGTAAATGCAAACAAAAAGTTCTTGAAGGAAAGTAAAAGCTTTAATCCAGTTAACACATGAACAAGGAAGTAAAACAGCCTTATTGCTGATATGGAGAAACTTCTAGTGGTCCACATAGAAGATCAAACCAGTCATAACATTTCCTTAAGCCAAAGCCTATTCCAGAGCAAGGCTTTAACTCTCTTTAATACTGTGAATGCTGAGTGAGGTGAGGAAGATTCAGAAGAAAAGTTTCAAATTAGCAGAGGGTAGTTTATGAAATCTAAGGAAAGAAGCCATCTCCATAACAAACCATCTCCAAAGTGCAAGGGAAGCAGCAGGGGCTGCAGCAAGCTCTTCAGAAGTTCTAATGAAGATAATTAATGAAGCTGGCTACAATAAGCAACAGGTTTTCAATGTAAACAAAATAGCCTTATTTTTGAAGAAGATGCCATGTAGGACTTTCATAACTTAGAGAAAAGACATCAATGCCTAGCTTCAAAGTGTCAAAAAATAGTCTGACTCTCTCAATAGGAGCTAATGCAGTTGATGACTTTAAGCTAAAACCAATGCAGACTTCTGGGCCAAGATGACAGGGTAACATGCTCCTGAATTCACCTCCTCCGCAAAACACAGCAAATTATACCTATTATTAAAACAATCCATTTTGAAGAAGAACTGAGGACTGACTGAACAGCTTCTGCACAACAAAAGATAGAGAATGGGAATAGAACAGCAAGAGAGATGGAGACATGGCAGCAAAGGGAACTCTGATCCCTGACACTGAAAATGACAGTGAGGAGGAATCCTACTTAGGGACTGGGAACAGATTTCTCTGTCCTTGGGCACAGAAACAAAACAAAACAAAACATGGTTTGAAAGTGAAGGTAGCATATAAAAGAGATAACACTAGAACTCCACAAAGCAGTTAAGGACCTGCAGAATTACTCTCCAGGACAGAGGGATAGGAGAATAAGAGCATTATGTTCCCATCCCACCTTAAAAGCCTACACTGTAGCAAAGTCTGGATACCTTTATAGGTGGTTCCAACATCACAAAGAACTTGTGACCAGGATCTGTAAGCCCTCTGCTGAAGTACAGAAAATAAGCCACATTTTAATTTTTTAATTTTTAATATTTATTTATTTATTTATTTATTTATTTAATCATGTTATGTTTTTATTTCTATTTCCATTGTTTTTTCTTTCCTTTCTTCTTTTTCTTCTTTTTCTCCCTCTTTTCTCATTATTTCTCTTTTTCTTTTCTTCTTTTTATTATATTTCTTTTCTTCTTAATTTTTAAAGATTAATTTATTTTACAGAGAGAGAGAGAAAGAGAGAGAGGCAGAGAGAGTGAGCACAAGCAGGGGGAGCTTCAGGCAGAGAAAGGAGAAACAGGCTCCTCAAAGTGCAGTGATCCCTATGTGGGGCTGTATCCCAAGGATACGGGATCATGAGTTGAGCAGAAGGCAAATGCTTAACCGACTGAGCCTCCCAGGTGCCACATTTATTATTTTTCTATTATAATCTTTTTCTTCTTCTAGCTATAAAAAGCCATAGTAGCAGGGGCACCTAGGTGAATAAGTAAATTGAGTGTCAGACTTCAGCTTAGGTCATAGTTAAGCATCCTGGGATTGAGCTCAATGTCCTGCTCTGTGCTCAGTGGAGAGTCTGCTTCTCCAATTCCCTCTTCCTCTGTCCCTCTCTCTGCTTATTCATTCTCTCTCTCTCTCTCTCTCTCAAATAAATAAATACAATCTTTTAAAAAGAAAGAGTAACTAGCATAAACATCCACAGTACCAACCAGCCAGCAAAAGTCACCAAGCACATGCAACAGTCTACATATGGAACACTGTGTGCAAGACCACTTTTTCAAGCTTAGAAGAAGGAGCTATTCCACTTAATCCATAGAAACAAACAAAATGAAGCAAAATGGGGAGAGAGAGAGGAGTATGCTTCAAAAAAAGAACAAGGATAAATTCAAAATATAACTAAATGAAACAGTGATAACAAATATGTCTGGGTAAAGCAGTTAAAGTAAGTAAAGATACTCACTGGGATAAAGATAAGAGTATAAGAATTCAGTGAGACTTTCAATAAAATGATAGAAAATATTAAAAATAATCAATCAAAATTGAATAACACAATAAGAGAAGCAATATTCATAGAAGCAATGTCCACAATAGCCAAACTGTGGAAAGGGCTCTGATGTCCTTTGGCAGATGAATGGATAAAGAAGATAAGATGTGATATAATATATATGTATATAATATATGTATATATTATTTATATATTATATTATGTATATATTATATTACATATAATGTATAAAATACATGTATATATATATATATATATATATATATATATATACCACAATGGAATATCACTCATCCATTAGAAAGTATGAATACTTACCATTTACATCCATATGGATGGAACTGGAGGGTATTATGCTGAATGAATTAAGTCAATCAGAGAAAGACAATTATCATATGGTTTCACTCATATATAGAATATAAGAAATAGTGAAGAGGACCACACGGGAAGGGAGGAAAACCTGAATGCGAAAAAAAATCAGAGAGGGAGACAAACCATGAGAGACTCTGAACTCCGGAAAATAAACTGAGGGTTGCTGGAGAACAGGTGGGTGGAGGGATGGGGTAACTGAGTGATGGACATTAAGGAGGGCTTGTGCTGTAATGAGCAGTGGGTGTAATACACAATTAATGAATTGTTGAACTTTACATCTGAAACTAATTATATAGTATATGTTGGCTAATTGAATTTAAATAAAAAAGAATACTATGAAAAATTATATGCTAGCAAACTGACACCTAGAAGAAGTCAATAAATTGCTAGAAATTGACAATCTTCCCAAATTAAACCAGTAATAAATACAAAATCTAAACAGACTGATTACAAGTAATAAAATTGATCCAGTGACAAACAATAACAACAACCAACCAAACAAACAAGTGTGAAGAGTGAGGAGGAGGAAGATAGTGGTGAAGTAGCAGGACCCCAGGCTCATCTTATTCACAAGCAAAACTAGATATCAATCAAATTATCCTAAATACCCCAGAAAAAGACCTGAAGATACACAAGACAAATTCTATAATTAAAGTGAGAGATGAGGCCACATCAAAGAAAGGAAGCACACAGATATGGTTTAGGGGAGAGAGGGACCATGGGTGATGAATCCAAGGTGATCCACACTGTGACACAAGCTCTCGAGTAGAGGGGATGGAGCCATTGTCACAGAGAAGGGCAAGACAACACAGAAGAGCACACAAGAACGGTTCCCCAAAGCCACAGGCTTGGGAAACAAGAGGGGCTGAATTTCTTGTGTTCTTACTACCAGCATGACCTAATGTCTGGAATTGTGAATATCAGCAGGCTTGGCTAAAGTAGAGCCGGAGCACATTGCATTAGTCCTGGAGAGAAGGAAGACAACTTAGGGACAGAAAGCCTGGAAATAGCAATTTGAACAGTGTCTGGAGGGGGAGGTACAGAGATCATTTACTCTTCTTGGAAGGTGTCCCTACAAGCGGCATTCAAGGAGACACTTCCTTGTGTTTTTTTTTTTTTTTTTGGTGGGGGGGTTATTTTATTTTATTATATTTTAATTTATTTTATTATTTTATTTTATTTTTTTAATAAAATAATTTTTATTGGTGTTCAATTTACCAACATACAGAATAACACCCAGTACTCATCCCGTCAAGTGCCCCCTCTGTGCCCGACACACATTAACCCCCACCCCCTGCCCTCCTCCCATGCCACCACCCCTAGTTGGATTCCCAGAGTTAAGAGTCTCTCATGTACTGTCTCACTTTCTGATATTTCCTACAAATTTCTTCTCCCTTCCATTATATTCCCTTTCACTATTATTTATATTCCCCAAATGAATGAGAACATACACTGTTTGTCCTTCTCCGACTGACTTACTTCACTCAGCATAATACCCTCCAGTTCCATCCACGTTGAAGCAAATGGTGGGTATTCGTCATTTCTAATGGCTGCGGAATATCCCACTGTCCACCTAGACCACAGCTTCTTTATCCATCAGCTATCGATGGACACTGAGGCTCCTTCCACAGTTTGGCTATTGTGGCCATTGCTGCTAGAAACATCGGGGTGGGGATCCCTGGGTGGCACAGCGGTTTGGCGCCTGCCTTTGGCCTAGGGCGCGATCCTGGAGACCCGGGATCGAATCCCACATCGGGCTCCTGGTGCATGGAGCCTGCTTCTCCCTCTGCCTGTGTCTCTGCCTCTCTCTCTCTCTGTGACTATCATAAATAAATAAAAAAATTAAAAAAATAAAATAAAATAAAAAATAGAAACATCGGGGTGCAAGTGTCCCGGCATTTCATTGCATCTGAATCTTTGGGATAAATCCCAAACAGTGCAATTGCTGGGTCGTAGGGCAGGTCTACTTTTAAATCTTGGAGGAACCGCTACACAGTTTTCCAGAGTGGCTGCACCAGTTCACATTACCATCAACAGTGTAAGAGGGTTCCCTTTTCTCCGCATCCTCTCCAACATTTGCTGTTTCCTGCCTTGTTAATTTTCCCCATTCTCACTGGTGTGAGGTGGTATTTCATTGTGGATTTGATTTGTACTTTCCTGCTGGCAAGTGATGCAGAGCATTTTCTCATGTGCGTGTTGGCCATGTCTATGTCTTCCTCTGTGAGATTTCTCTTCATGTCTTTTGCCCATTTCATGATTGGATTGTTTGTTTCTTTGCTGTTGAGTTTAATAAGTTCTTTATAGATTTTGGAAACTAGCCCTTTATCGGATACGTCATTTGCAAATATCTTCCCCCAACCGTAGGTTGTCTTTTAGTTTTGTTGACTGTATCCTTTGCTGTGCAAAAGCTTCTTATCTTGATGAAGTCCCAATAGTTCATTTTTTCTTTTGTTTCTCTTGCCTTCGTGGATGTATCTTGCAAGAAGTTACTGTGGCTGAGTTCAAAAAGGGTGTTGTCTGTGTTCTCCTCTAGGATTCTGATGGAATCTTGTGTCACATTTAGATCTTTCATCCATTTTGAGTTTATATTTGTGTATGGTGAAACAGAGTGGTCTAGTTTCATTCTTCTGCATGTGGATGTCCAATTTTCCCAGCACCATCTATTGAAGAGACTGTCTTTCTTCCAATGGATAGTCTTTCCTCCTTTATCGAATATTAGTTGACCATAAAGTTCAGGGTTCAGTTCTGGGTTCTCTATTCTGTTCCACTGATCTATGTGTCTGTTTTTGTGCCAGTACCACACTGTCTTGATGACCACAGCTTTGTAGTACAACCTGAAATCTGGCATTGTGATGCCCCCAGATATGGTTTTCTTTTTTAAAATTCCCCTGGCTATTCGGGGTCTTTTCTGATTCCACACAAATCTTAAAATAATTTGTTCTAACTCTCTGAAGAAAGTCCATGGCATTTTGATAGGGATTGCATTAAACGTGTCAATTGCCCTGTGTAACATTGACATTTACACAATATTAATTCTGCCAATCCATGAGCATGAAATATTTTTCCATCTCTTTGTGTCTTCCTCAATTTCTTTCAGAAGTGTTCTATAGTTTTCAGGGTATAGATCCTTTCCCTCTTTGGTTAGGTTTATTCCTAGGTATCTTATGCTTTTGGGTGCAATTGTAAATGGGATTGACTCCTTAATTTCTCTTTCTTCAATCTCATTGTTAGTGTATAGAAATGTCACTGATTTCTGGGCATTGATTTTGTATCCTGCCACGCTACCAAATTGCTGTATGAGTTCTAGCAATCTTGGGGTGGAGGCTTTTGGGTTTTCTACGTAGAGTATCATGTCATCGGCGAAGAGGGAGAGTTTGACTTCTTCTTTGCCAATTTGAATGCCTTTAATGTCTTTTTGTTGTCTGATTGCTGAGGCTAGGACTTCTAGTACTATGTTGAATAGCAGTGGTGAGAGTGGACATCCCTGTCTTGTTCCTGATCTTAGGGGAAAGGCTCCCAGTGCTCCCCATTGAGAATGATATTTGCGGTGGGCTTTTCATAGATGGCTTTTAAGATGTCAAGGAAAGTTCCCTCTATTCCTACAGTCTGAAGAGTTTTGATCAGGAATGGATGCTGTATTTTGTCAAATGCTTTCTCTGCATCTAATGAGAGGATCATATGGTTCTTGGTTTTTCTCTTGCTGATATGATGTATCACATTCATTGTTTTACAAGTGTTGAACCAGCCTTGTGTCCCAGGGATAAATCCTGCTTGGTCATGGTGAATAATTTTCTTAATGTACTGTTGGATCCTACTGGCTAGTATCTTGTTGAGAATTTTTGCATCCATGTTCATCAAGGATATTGGTCTGTAACTCTCCTTTTTGGTGAGGTCTTTGGTTTTGGAATTAAGGTGATGCTGGCCTCATAGAACGAATTTGGAAGGACTCAATCTGTTTCTAACTTTCCAAACAGCTTTAATAGAATAGGTATGATTTCTTCTTTAAACGTTTGATAGAATTCCCCTGGGAAGCCATCTGGCCCTGGACTCTTGTGTCTTGGGAGGTTTTTGATGACTGCTTCAATTTCCTCCCTGGTTATTGGCTGTTCAGGTTTTCTATTTCTTCCTGTTCCAGTTTTGGTAGTTTGTGGCTTTCCAGGAATGCATCCATTTCTTCCAGATTGCCTAAATATTGGCGTATAGCTGTTCATAATATGTTTTTAAAATCGTTTGTATTTCCTTAGTGTTGGTAGTGATCTCTCCTTTCTCATTCATGATTTTATTAATTTGAGTCTTCTCTCTCTTCTTTTTAATAAGGTTGGCTAATGGTTTATTAGCCAATTATCTATTTTTTTTTTGCCAATTATCTATCTTATTAATTCTTTCAAAGGACCAACTCCTGGTTCTGTTGATCTGTTCCACAGTTCTTCTGATCTCGATTTCGTTGAGCTTTGCTCGAATTTTAATTAAATCTCTTCTTCTACTGGGTGTAGGGTTAATCTGCTGTTTTTTCTCTAGCTCCTTTATGTGTAAGGTTAGCTTTTGTATTTGAGTTCTTCCAGTTTTTGAATGGATGCTTGTATTGCGATGTATTTCCCCCTCAGGACTGCTTTGGCTGCATCCCAAAGATTTTGAACGGTTGTATCTTCATTCTCATTAGTTTCCATGAATGTTTTTAATTCTTTCTAATTTCCTGGTTGACCCTTTCATCTTTTAGCAGGATGGTCCTTAACCTCCACGTGTTTGAGGTCCTTCCAAACTTCTTGTTGTGATTTAGGTCTAATTTCAAGGCATTATGTTCTGAGAATATGCAGGGGATGATCCCAATCCTTGGGTATCGGTTCAGACCCAATTTGTGACCCAGTATGTGGTCTATTTTGGAGAAAGTTCCATGTGCACTTGAGAAGAATGTGTATTCAGTTGAGTTTGGATGTAAAGTTCTGTAGATATCTGAGAAATCCATCTGGTCCAGTGTATCATTTAAAGCTCTCGTTTCTTTGGAGATGTTGTGCTTAGAAGACCCATCGAGTATAGAAAGAGCTAGATTGAAGTCACCAAGTATAAGTGTATTATTATCTAAGTATTTCTTCATTTTGGTTATTAATTGATTGATATATTTGGCAGCTCCCACATTCGGGGCATATATATTGAGGATTGTTAAGTCCTCTTGTTGGATAGATCCTTTAAGTATGAGATAGTGTCCCTCTTCAGTTCTCACTACAGTCTTCGGGGTAAATTTTAGTTTATCTGATATGAGGATGGCTACCCCTGCTTTCTTTTGAGGACCATTTGAATGGTACATGGTTCTCCAACCTTTCATTTTCAGGCTGTTGGTGTCCTTCTGTCAAAATGAGTCTCTTGTAGACAGCAAATAGATGGGTCCTGCTTTTTTATCCAGTCTGAAATCCTGCGCCTTTTGATGGGGTCATTAAGCCCGTTCACGTTCAGAGTTACTATTGAAAGATATGAGTTTAGTGTCATCATGATATCTATTCAGTCTTTGTTTTTGTGGATTGTTCCAATGAACTTCTTAAAGTGGAATTTTAAGAATCCCCCTTAAAATTTCTTGCAGAGCTGGTTTGGAGGTCACATATTCTTTCAGTTCCTGCCTGTTGAAAGCTCTTTATCTCTCCTTCCATTTTGAATGAGAGCCTTGCTGGATAAAGTATTCTTGGTTGCATGTTCTTCTCATTTAGGACCCTGAATATATCCTGCCAGCCCTTTCTGGCCTGCCAGGTCTCTGTGGAGAGGTCTGCTGTTACCCTAATACTCCTCCCCATAAAAGTCAGGGATTTCTTGTCTCTTGCTGCTTTAAGGATCTTCTCTTTATCTTTGGAATTTGCAAGCTTAAGTATTATATGTCGAGGTGTTGAAGGTTTTTTATTGATTTTAGGGGGGTATCTCTCTATTTCCTGGATCTGAATGCCTGTTTCCCTTCCCAGATTAGAAAAGTTTTCAGCTATGATTTGTTCAAATACATATTCTGGCCCTCTGACCCTTTTGGCGCCCTCAGGAACCCCAATTAAACGTAGGTTTTTCTTCCTCAGGCTGTCGTTTATTTCCCTTAATCTAACCTCATGGTCTTTTAATTGTTTGTCTCTTTTTTCCTCAGTTTCCCTCTTTGCCCTCAACTTGTCTTCTATGTCACTCACCCGTTCTTCCACCTCATTAACCCTCATCGTTAGGACTTCTAGTTTGGATTGCATCTCATTCAATTGATTTTTAATTTCTGCCTGATTGGATCTAAATTATGCAGTCATGAAGTGTCTTGAGTCCTTTATGCTTTTTTCTAGAGCCACCAGTAGCTGTATAATAGTGCTTCTGAACTGGCTTTCTGACATTGAATTGTAATCCAGATTTTGTAACTCTGTGTGAGAGAGGACTGTTTCTGATTCTTTCTTTTGATATGAGGTTTTCCTTCTAGTCATTCTGCTCAGTGCAGAGTGGCCAAAAACAAGTTGTATTGGGAAAAGGAGAAAAAGAGAGAGAAAGAAGGAAACCAAAGAGAAAAAGAAAAAAGAAAAAAAGTAGAAAAAAAGAGAAGAAAAAGAGAGAGAAAAACAAAGAAAGGGAAAAAAGGGTGGGGGAAGCAAACAGAAATCAAAAAGCAAAACAAAACAAAACAAAAAAAAGAAAAAAAATCAAAAACAAACAAAAAAACACGGGGGAGTATCTTCTGATTCTGTATAGTTTAAGTCCCTTGACTTCCCCTGGAACTTGTCCGTCTAGCTGGTTCTGGGGGAGGGGCCTGTTTTGTTGATTTTCAGGTGTTAGCATTTGGGGTACTGCTCAGTCCCCTGCCTGGTGCAGGGTTAGTGGGGGTTGTTTACCCCGTGAGGCCGCAGGAGGAACAGCCCCAGTGGCGGGGCCAGCTCTGGAGCCCTGGATTCAGCCCCCGCAGGAACTCCAGAGCTCTCCGTCTGCAGGGCCTGGAGGCTCCGGGCGGGACCTCTGATCTGCTCAGCTCGGGGCAGGAGCATCCTTGTAGTCCTTGGCCCTCCCGGCCTCTGCCTGTCCCGGGGGAGGCCGGATCCTGGTCTGTGTCCCGGCGCCCTGGGCTCGGGGCCTGCGCTGTTGGATTCGCTCCCGCCCTGCAGCCCCCTCCGCGGAGCCGCCCCCGAGCCCCCCCCCCCCCCCCCCGCCAGCGGCTCCGGGTCCCGCCGTGCGCGCTGCAGCCCTTAGGGAGCTCGGCGCACTCTCCCGGGGCGCAGGTGTCTGTTAGTGTCCCCGGGAGCCCGAGGGCATCCCCGCCCTCCTGGGTCCTGCTCTAACTCCCTGCGGGCCCCTTTCAGCCCGGGAAGGTCGGTGCAGCTCCTGCTTCTCCAGGACGGGCTCTCCTGTCCTGGGGACACTCGCCCCGGCCTCAGCCAGGCTCCTCGCGGGGCACCTCCCCCTTGGATGCCTTTTGTTTCTTTATTTCTTTTTCCCCGTCTTCCTACCTTGATAGATGCGCGAACTCTTCTCACTGTAGCATTCCAGCTGGTCTCTCTTTAAATCTCAGGCCGAATTCGTAGATTTTCAGGATGATTTGAAGGTTATCTAGGTAATTTGGTGGAGACAGGTGATTTGGGGACCCTACTCTCCCGCCGTTTGCCCCTCCTCAGAGACACTTCCTTGTAAACAAATTTGCTGGCTTGCTCCATTTCCTGCCTCTGCCCCTCAGTATAAACACAGAAACACCTGCTGAAGCAGCACAGCATCTATCCTGGTTACCTACCTTGTTTTTATCAAGTCCTACTCCATTGTGATCTGGCAGGGCTACCTTTCTCAGTCAAACATGTCTCAGTTGCAGTGTGGTGGTTAATTCCTGAAGAGAACAATCATAAACCCCTCCCGATACACATCTCCCAACCAGAGATTCTGCAGGCTTCAGTTCGCATAGAAGTAGTATCATGTCTTATTTCACGAGAATACCAGAGCACACCTAGTTAAAACTCACCACATTCTTGGCAGGACCAAACACTGCCCACAACAGGCGAGGAGAGTTTTTATAGACAACTAGCCTACCTAAAGACAGAGCAACGAAAACACCAGCAACAGAGTGCATGCAGCACACACCAGAGACACTCCTTATAGTAACAGGCCCTACATATTCCATGACCTCTTCTTCATAGTGCCAGGAAATATAACTGGCCTTTCTTTTTTTAATTTTTTTTATTTTTTATTTATTTATTTATGATAGTCACAGAGAGAGAGAGGCAGAGACACAGGCAGAGGGAGAAGCAGGCTCCATGCACCGGGAGCCTGATGTTGGATTCAATCCTTGGTCTCCAGGATCATGCCCTGGGCCAAAGGCAGGCGCCAAACCGCTGCGCCACCCAGGGGTCCCTATAACTGGCCTTTCTAATCCAATGAAGAAGACAGAAAATTAGGCCAAATGATAAGATGGAGGAATTCATCTCAAATAAAAGAACAATATAAGGAGATGGCTAGGGATCTAAGTGAAACTAATGCAAAGGAGATAACGAAAGAGTTTAAAGTAACAATCATAAGGAGACTCCCTGGGCTTGAGAAAGGACTAGAAGGATTTGGGAGACCCATACCACAGTAATAAAAGTGTTAAAAAGTGATCACTCAGAAATGAAGAATGCAATAAATGAGGTTGGACACAAAAATGATGCAATGAACAGGAGGCTAGAAGAACCAGAGACATGAATTATCAATACCAAAGACCTGTAATACTATCTGGAAACTTCTTTTTTTTTAATTCAAAACTTATTTTATTTTACTTTTTATAATAATTTATTTTTTATTGGTGTTCGATTTGCCAAAATACAGAATAACACCCAGTGCGCATCCCGTCAAGTGCTCCCCTCAGTGCCCGTCACCCATTCACCCCCACCCCCGCCCTCCTCCCCTTCCACCACCCCTAGTTCGTTTCCCAGAGTTAGGAGTCTTTATGTTCTGTCTCCCTTTCTGATATTTCCTACCCATTTCTTCTCCCTTCCCTTCTATTCCCTTTCACTATTATTTATATTCCGCAAATGAATGAGAACATATAATGTTTGTCCTTCTCCAATTGACTTATTTCACTCAGCATAATACCCTCCAGTTCCACCCATGTTGAAGCAAATGGTGGGTATTTGTCGTTTCTAATGGCTGAGTAATATTCCATTGTCTGGGGGCATCACAATGCCTGATTTCATGTTGTACTACAAAGCTGTGGTCATCAAGACAGTGTGGTACTGGCACAAAAACAGACACACAGATCAATGGAACAGAATAGAGAACCCAGAAGTTCTCTATTCTGAAGTGGAATAGAAGTGGACCCTGAACTTTATGGTCAACTAATATTCGATAAAGGAGGAAAGACTACCCATTGGAAGAAAGACAGTCTCTTCAATAAATGGTGCTGGGAAAATTGGACATCCACATGCGGAAGAATGAATCTAGACCACTCTCTTGCACCATACACAAAGATAAACTCAAAATGGATGAAAGATCTAAATGTGACACAAGATTCCATCAAAATCCTAGAGGAGAACACAAGCAACACCCTTTTTGAACTCAGCCACAGTAACTTCTTGCAAGATACATCCACGAAGGCAAAAGAAACAAAAGCAAAAATGAACTATTGTGACTTCATCAAGATAAGAAGCTTTGCTTTTGCAAAGGATACAGTCAACAAAACTCAAAGACAACCTACAGAATGGGAGAAGATATTTGCAAATGACATATCAGATAAAGGGCTAGTTTCCAAGATCTATAAAGAACTTATTAAACTCAACAGCAAAGAAACAAACAATCCAATCATGAAATGGGCAAAAGACATGAAGAGAAATCTCACAGAGGAAGACCTAGACATGGCCAACATGCACATGAGAAAATGCTCTGCATCACTTGCCATGAGGGAAATACAAATCAAAACCACAATAAGATACCACCTCACACCAGTGAGAATGGGGAAAATTAACAAGGCAGGAAACAACAAATGTTGGAGAGGATGTGGAGAAAAGGGAACCCTCTTACACTGTTGGTGGGTATCTGGAAACTTCTTAACAGAAATTTGGCAAGACAGACTGCAGGGGCATGATATATTTGGAGTGCTGAATGGGAAAAATCTGTAGCCACAAATAATTCTATCATTCAGAATAGAAGGAGAGACAAAGACAATCATGACATGGTTTTACTCATATGGGTAATATAAAAAATAGTGAAAGGGGTCATAAGGGAAAGGAGAGAAAATGAGGAGAAAAATCAGAGAAGGTGACTAAACCTAAGAGACTCCTAACTCTGGGAAATGACAAGGGGCAGAGGAAGGGGAGTTGGGCGGGGGGGTGGGGTGAGGGGTACTGAGGTGGGCACTTCACAGGATAAGTACTGGGTGTTATACTATATATTGGTAAATCAAATTCCAATAAAAAATATACAAAAAAAAGGAGGGACAAACAGTTTCTTTGTCAAACAAAAACTAAAGGAATCTGTGAATGCTAAACCAGCCCTGCAAGAAATATTAAAAGGGATTTTTGAGAGGAAAACAGAGACCAAATGCGAAAGAGACAAGATATTATTGGAGAGAATATTCAGAAACAGTGACTAAACAAAAAATAAAATGGCAAAAAATACATATCTATCAATAATTGCCTTGAATATAAATGAACTAAACACTCCAAAGACATAGGGTGTCAGAATTGAAAAAGACAAGATCCATGTATATGCTGCTTACAAGAGACTCTCTTCAGAATTACAGGCACCTTCAGATTAAAAGTGGGGAGATGGAGAAATATTTATCGTGCAAATAGATGTCAAAATAAAGCCAGAGTAGCAATACTTGTATCAGACAAATTAGATTTTAAAGCAATGACTGGTAGCTCAGTCTGTTAAGCATCTGCCTTTGGCTCAGGTCATGATCTCAGTATCCTGGGATTGAGCCCTACATCGCTTAGCAGAGAATCTCTCTCTCTCTCTCTCTCTCTCTCTCTCTCTCTCTCTCTTTCTCTCCCTCATCAGATAAATAAAATCTTTAAAAATAATAAAAAATAAATAAAACAAAGACTGGAGGGAACTAAGATGGTGGTGGAGTAGGAGGATCCTAGGCTTTTTTATACCTCAAACACAGCTGGATAACTACCAAATAATTCTGAATATCCAAGAAATCAGCCTGAGAAAGAACAAACTGCACAAGTAGAGGTAGAGAAGATGTCTTATTGAGGAAGGTAAGTGCAGAGATGTGGTCTGAGGGCTTCAGATAACAGGTGCTGCAGGAGGAGGGAACCCTAGTTTTGGAGAAAGGTGAGAGTGAGTGGAGTGCACAAGGATATGCACAAACAGAACACTTCTCCAAAGCCATTGACTAGGAAAACGAGAGGGGTTAATTCCCATGAGTTTTTCGTCCGGCAGGACTCAAAGACTAGAGGTTTAGAGTTCCCCAGGCCTGGCTGACCTAGGGCACCTCTTAGACCTAGAAAGAAGGTAGACAAGCAACCCCAGGACAGACAGCGAGATGTGAGGATCACATAAGGTGCCCAGAGAAAGAAAGAGCATTCATACTCATTGGAACACAATTGTGAGTTGCAGTATTGCTTCTCATAGGACAAAAGAATTGGCAGGTGACATTTCCCTCCCCCACCCCTCAATATAAGCACAGAGACAGCTGCTGAGGCCTGCTATCCTGGATACTGGCTGTTTAGCCTGCTTTGCTCCAAATCCCATGCCTTTCTGGGTGCTCCGATGTAACTGCTTTTCTGTGTCAAATCTGCATTAGTCCCAGTGCAGCAAGACCTCCCCCAGAAGACCAGTTCAGATATGTGGAACGACACATCACTAAACTCTGGAGTTGAAATGTCAGAAGGCATGGCTGTGATAGAAACCAAAAGTGCACCATGATACTCTACACAGGTAAGCAACACAGAGACATACAGAGTGAAAACAGTGATCTGAAAAATGCCTAGAGAGCGTGTGGGAAAATTATTTGCTCTTCTGGGAGTAATGCCTTGAGAGCAGTAAGTATGAACTGCCTTCTCTGGGGACAAAGAAGCTGGCTGGTGCTATTTTACCCCTCTGTCCCTCAGCATAAACCAATTTCCTTCAACAGGACAGCATCAACACTGTCTGAATATCTTGCTTACACCAAGTCCCACCCCCCTACATTCTCCTGGTACTACTTTTCTCGAACAAGTGTACCTAAAGACAGGAAGACCAGAACAAACCTCCTCACATACTAACATCTACTGACCAGAGAGTGCTGAAAGGCTTGTGTTCTGGTGGAAGTAGCATCAGATCTAATTAACAAACAGATCAAGAGCACACCAAATTAAAACTCACTGCACTCTGGCCTAGGTCCAAATACTCCTCACTGCAGGCAAGCACTAGAGATGATTGACCTGAGGGATAGAACAGCCAAAACACAGTAGCAGAGGGTAGGCAGCACACACAAGGGAATCTCACTGAAGTGCCAGGACATTATAAAACATCTTATTCATATAGCCATTACTCTCAGAGGCAGAAAACATAATAGGCTTTCCTAACACACAGAAGATAAAGACTTAGGCAAAATGGCAAAATGGATGAATTAATCCCAAAAGAGAACAAGAATGGGTCACAGCTAGGGATCAATTGAAACAGATATAAATGATAAATCTGGTGGAAAATTTAAAGCAAAGTCATAAGGAAACTCTCTATATGTGAGAAAACTATAGGAGACATAAGGGAGACCCTTACCAAAAAAAATAAAAGGGCTAAAAAGCAACCAGGCAGAAATAAGTGAGATATGAAACCAACTAGATTTAATGACAAAGGATGGAAGAAGCAGAGGAGTGAATAAATGATATAGAAGATAGAATTATGGAAAATAATGAAGCTGAAAAAAGATAAAGAATGATAGATCATGATAGTAGACTTAGGGAATTCAGTGACTCCATCTAGTGTTATAACATTTGCATCTTAGGAGTCCCAGAAGAATAGAAAGAAAAGGGAGCAGAAGGTTTATTTGAGGAAATAATAGCTGAAAACCTCCCTAAGCTGGGGAAAGAAACAGAATCCAAATTAAAGAGGCACAGAGAACTCCCTTCAGAATGAACAAAAAAGAGTCAACACCAAGACCCAGTGTAGTTAAATTTGAGGTATATGATATTAAAAAAATATCCTAAATGTGACAGTGACACATCAAAAGAAGTCCCTCACTTACAAGGGAAGATGAATAAAGTTATCTACTGATCTCTCCACAGACATAGTGCAAGCTAGAAGGGAGTGTCATGATATACTCAACGTGCTGAATGGGGAAAACCAGCAGCCAAGAATACTCTATCCAGCAAGGCTGTCATTCAGAATAGAAGGAGAGAGAAAAAAATTTCCCACACAAACAAAAACTAAAGGAATTTGTGGCCACTAACCAAGCCCAGCAATAAATAGAAAAGGGATCACTTTGAGTGTGAAGAAGAAAATCTAAAACTGACAATGTTTAGAAAGGAACACAGCAAATCTCCAAAAACCATGATAAGCAAGTAATAAAATGACACTAAATGTGTACCTATCAATAATTACTCAAAATTCAAATGAATGAAATTCTTCAATGAAAGATATAGAGTGTGAAAGTGAATTAAAACACACACACACACATGCACATACACACACTAAAACAGACCCATCTGTATGCTTCCTTCAATACACTCATTTTAGACAGAAGGACACCTGAAGATTGAAAGGAGTTAGAGAAATATCTATCAAGCAAAAGAACATC